>NW_027110474.1:91212-101923 GCF_000696795.3 Halyomorpha halys
GAAGTCGTAATTATTAGATTGTTTTAAATCTATTTAATTTAGATATTTCAAGACAAAAACATGCAGTCGCTCAGGTCAAGATTTTTCAATTTCTGTATATAACTTTTAATCTATATATTTATTACTGGGTATCTTAGTCATACTATTTCAAATACCCATTATATATAAATTATATTTTAAAATGTAGAGAATTACATTTTCATAATGTGTAACAGACGGTTTCAAAAATAGGATCGTGACGCGATTAGTCCCAAAATTTTGTTTCCATACGTCACATAGGTGTGTATTTGCCAAGTCTCATTGGAAAACAGTTTCCCTTTTTTTAATCTATTAAATTTTCCAAAAAAAGAAACTTGAATTGGCAATTCAATTTTTCCTTTTTACAATTGACGCAAGAAATAATTAACAAACATGTGGTAAAGATGTCAACGAGCCCAAAATAGAAATAAAATGGAACAAAGCTTTTATTACTAAGAGTTCAAATAGTTCGAGTATAATTTTTATATAAATATATACATCTATATTTAAATCTGCCACAATCTTGGGCATATCAATATATGAATATGAAGGCGCACATTCATGGATTCGTTGTTTCAATAATAAATAAAAAAATAGAAACAAATATAACAGTAAGTAATAAGTAATATAACACTAAGTACATGAATTAAGAAAAAAAATAATAAACACTATACTATATTTACAACCTCGGCCTGAGGATCGCCTAACCTGCTCCATCGCCCACGTATAGGGGGTAAAGCAGAGCTCGTGAGATCGTAACGCATTTCTCTTGCCAGATCACAAGCCAGTGGATATTAAGTAAATAACACTCTAAACTTAAGTCGCAAACACTCTGAACAAGACTGGATGATCTAGCTATTGCTACAACTCTAATTGCTAACTTTATTTTGTAAATCTCTGGATCTTTTGGCCCCTAACGTTTTAATCTTATATGTGGATTGTACCGATGACTGAGGAAATTTTGATAACTTCAATATATGAATAATGTGAACAAATTGAAACGAAAATTTGATCTGCCTTGAATTCATATTTTACGTGAAGGTTTTTAATTATTTTTTATAATCAACTAGAGAAATAATTGTATAAATAATCCTTCACACTTCAACATCTTCATTAATTAATTTATTTTACCTGTGAAGTTTCGGAAATGTTTGTTAATCCATTTTCAAGCAAGATATCTAGAAACACTTTGGACTTTTTTTTTTAATATTTATTTATTGCTATTTACAACTGCACATTATAATACATTTAGTAAATCTGATCTAAGTTAAATTGGAGTGTTACAGGCGTGTAGAGAAACTAACCATTGGTAGCATTCTAATGGACTTATTAATCTGTATTACTGAACTACTATTCTGTTATTTTATCAATTCGTTAGATTTATACAGATTCACAGCATTGGAGCATTTGACATATCTTTCCTGATCCATTTCTCGTACTTATGTAGAATTCCATTCCTTTCTCTATTCATCGTTTTTATTTATGTACTTCCTTCTAGGTCTTTTAGCAATTAGGGAAACCGTGAAGGTAACAGTGTTGATATAATTGTTATTTTATATCTGCTAGTAGACATTTTAGCAATTGTCCATCACGGATTTTACCACCACCGAATTCTACCTCCTTCTAGGAATACCAGGATTGAATTGGTCATGACCCACAACCACCTCCTTCCATTAGAAGAATGCTTTGAAGAATGAGAAGCTCTCATTTTTCGTGAGAACAAGAAAACTCCTCTTAATGTAGAGGCCTGCCTTCACTTATACTTATAATTTTTGATCGATTATTGAAGGGTAGGAAAAAGATACATAGCCATAACCAGACTCATTAAATTAGGTGCATATGGCTTCATTGGGTTATGGGAAAACCTGGGCATAATCTCCTTGTATAACAGGCGGTCAAGATAAATACCCTTAGCCAGTAATAAACCGCATATCCTTCATCCGTTATGCTAGCAAGGGTAGAGAAGGCGGTGAGAGTGTTAAGGCGTGACCAAAGCAATATTGATCCAGAGACAGAACCGGTTCGAATTTTGTTTCAGCACAAAACTTTTGGGAGGGTAGAACATTATTTCGTGGCAGATTCACCGAACGAATGCTGTTCTTTCCATTTAGTTAGAATAGCTTAGGGTCGGTAACTTATAGCGTTTTCCTTAAATAAAAGATTTTTGTTGTTGTTTATTTTCAAAAAGGTGCCGCAAAATTTTTCCAGTCCTACAAGGGTTGTATTTTTTTAACCCAAAAAGAGTGCCATGGTAAAAAAGTGGTTTGGAAACCTCCTATATATGGATATAATTTTAATGTTTATTCCGGGAACTAAAGATTACCTCATTACATATGACTTTTTTTATGTATGAGTTTTTTATGCTCCTGAATGCGGGTCAAATTAATGAGTTTCAATTCGATGTCCGAATATTTTACAAAATTATAGAACAAATCTAGAATTATAACATAAATTGTTACAGCTATTATATAGATAATTATACCAATTAGTTGCGCACATAATAATTGGTACGATAAATTTTAGTGAAATTAGAACTTTAGTAGGCTAGGCTTCAGAGCGCCATTATGTACATCCTACTTCACATAAGTACATTCCAGTCGTTTAGGATTCAATTGACACCCCTTTTTTTATAGATTTTTTGAGAATTTCAAAATTAAACCTGGTAGGTAACAGTTAGGTAAAAGATTTTCAATCGGTAAAAAAGTCGACTTTTTAATCTCTTCCTGTTCTTCACCATCGCACTTAATTAAGAAGGATTCTTTTAAAAATATAATTTTAAAGCGATTTGGTATCGGTGATTTTTCTGATCAGACGCGTCCTGAAGGTAAACATTGCAGAAAAACGCAAACAATTTTTTTTTTTTTGGTTTTGACAATATATAGACGAATAGAAAGGAAAATCTAACAAACGTAAATAACAAAGTCATTAGAGGATACAATTTCCCGTAAGCATCCATTATCATAATTTAAGTATCCACGGCCATTAGAGGAGAATGAGTTAATATAGATTCTCGATTATGATGACGTATTGTAACATCATATTAAATTCTGAACCCATTTTGTTTCTTACATATTTTCAATTTTCAGCACCGCTTTGCTTTGATAATTAAGTATTCAACCTTGAAGTTTCAGTGCAATGTTCATGGCTAAATCCTAGCTTGTTTTGTTTATTAAGTTACTTATTTAAAAAAGCACTGATATAAAATGGTTTTAAAATTAAAAAGATTTTCTATGAGAATGGTTTATTAATTATGCTTTGATCTCTTAGAAACCACACTGTTAAGTTCGCTGGAGAAGAAGTGGAATGGTTATGAAGTCGACTTACGTACTAATAGAAACTTCATCGAACAAAGCCTACTAAGTTTCATTTAGAAATTTGCAAAAATATAGTAGCACAGTTGTGGCATAAAGGTACCTTTAATTGGGGAAACATGCGGTAGTTGAGCATGATCATAAGCAAATCACTTCCTTGTATAACCGTTGTTCTAAAAACCGTACTTTTTTTTATTAAATAATGAGTCTCTGACACTTCATGGGTTGGAGCGGTTCACATTATTGTTACTATTATAGTAGTATGATAGGGTAGAACATTGTATAATAATAATAATAATAATAATAAGGCCTAACGAACCCAAAGGTTCAATGCCAATACCATCAAACGCTCTCCGCACACATCCTACCAGTGTGCCCCTCAAAACCCACTCAAAGCTCCTCCAAACCCAATTCCACTAAATCTGTTTTAACGCAATCCTCCCATCATACGTATCGGTCTACCATTCGGACGTTTACTCGTTGGTTCAGTGTTTATTAACATTTCAGGGATATTATACGCCCCTGTGCTATAACTTGAATTATATTTACCGGGTGTAGGTCCCTTAATTCAGTGTTGTGTAATCTTCTAAATTCTCCTGTTAATTCATCCTTTTTCGGTCCGAATATTTTGCGTAATACTTTATTTTCGAAAACCTTAAGACGCTGTTCATCCCTTAGTGTAAGACGCCACGCCTCACACCCATAAAGAACAGTGGGAAGGATAATAGTTTTGTAAATTATAATTTTTAAGATTTTCGATAGAAGGTGCGAGCTAAGCAGTTTAGAAATTGAAAAATAATAAGCATTTCCAGCCTTCAAACTAGCATCAATTTCGTTTTTTCTAGTTACCGTAGAACCTAAATACTTGAACCTATCTACCTGTTCAAACGTATTCAATCCTATATTAATTATAGGATCCGACTATCCGACCATCCACACATCCGCCACCCGTGGGACGCTCCCCTACGCGGTAATGAGCTCGTGCGAGGGAGAACATTGTATAGTATAATATAGAGCAGTGTAGTAGGGGAGAACATTGTATAGTACAATATGTAGTAGTGTAATAGGGGGGAACATTGTATAGTACAATATGTTGTAATGTAATAGGGGGGAACATTGTACCTACGAAAACGTTATACCTACTAACGATGAGCTTTTTCTTCAAAAGTTAGAAAAATGTTCCAAAGTAATATTTTCCTTCTAGTAGGATTGTACAATTTTCGTTGATAGTTTTTACTATAATTATTAACCTTTTACGTGATAAATATCCATTTTCTTATCCTGCCAAACATTTCTGTCTAATGTAGTTCCTAAAGTGGATGTATAAACGGATTACGTTATCCATTCAGTATGAAGAAGAATATTAATATTAAATCACCAAAACTTGACATTACTTTCAAGTTTTTTTCGGCCAAGACTCCCATTGGAGTCCTATACTGCCTAACCATGGTTGGGGGTCAAAGTTCTTCATTTTGTGGGACCGCCACTCAACGAAAAAAGTCAACGCCCCAGGCCGGATTCGAACCGGCACCGCCAATCGACACTAAATTGGTAAGACTGAGTCTTAACCACTGAGCTATGGGGGCCCATACTTTCAAGTTACTACCTCTGAATACTGCAAAGCACCAGGGTGTCAATTCATGTATGTATCTGTAATAACCATCTCTAATTTTGTTAAAAAGAATAAAAACATTTAAATAAGAAAGTTGTTATAAACCTAATCTCATGTAGTAAAATTATTTTTTAAAAACGAAAAGAGTATTTGCGTCCGTTGGTATAATGGGTACCATTCTCTGGTACTTTACGGATGCATCGAAGTACGAATTAAAAATTTTTTTCACCATTTATATATTAAAAACAATGTAAAAAAATTCAGTCTTTGAAATATTTAAGCACAGTTGAGGCTGTGGATGGTTGAGCGTGTTGAGTCAAAAATGGTGCCAGTTTGATCCCAGTCTGGACGGGCTGACTTCTTTTTATGATGGACCCTCGGAATAAATCTAGACTTTCACACTCTGGCTGGAATAGAATAGTGGCCTATAGGATAAACCGTCTTTTCTGGACCGTCTGTAGTTGAGGAAGAAACCGCCTTTGCAACCTCAGAAGCGCCGGTTCGAATCCGGCCTTTATTTTTGTGGTGGACCCACGAAATCAAAACTTGACTACCCTCCCGTCCCCCGACAATTAGAATAGGGTGGTACCCAGTAGAAGACCCACCGTATATGAGAAATGACTAGGAAGTTGTTAAAAAAAAAAACAAAAAACGGACGCTTCAACTCCAAATAAATTTTACGGTTTCCTGGAAACGCTTATCTAAGACTATCTGATTAACAGATACCGCTTTGATCTCAATCTGTAAGAAATTCAATATAGTTTATGACTACACAGAATAATATTTGTTAACTCTCTGCTTCATCGAAAAAACAGATAAAACTAAAAAAAAAAAAATAATCAATAAACCTCGAAAATTTTGCAGTTTTTATCATTTTGAGTAAGAGGGAGCGATTTTACGACATATATTCAACATTCTCATAAACTAGATGGGATCTTCTACAATTTAAAACCAAATCATCGATATCTATAAACCTGATAGTCTTTGAGATAGTTTCTAAAATATAAATTCCAAGGATGGAACAACCTCTGTTTTGCAACAAATTGGAACAAACCCTCCAATCATTTCATTCAAAAACCAATTCATAGCGATGTACGAAAATTGTAAATTGTATTTTGTATGTTGATAGAAATGTATTTATTATTAATATGTTAATATTATTTATTTATTCTTATTTAAGACTAGATTCGAATCACCTATTCGCAATATCCTAGTCGCAACGAGAAGTCAGAACAACCCCGTAGTTAGGAGAAGCCTGTAAGTTAAAATAATCTGAATTATTTTAGCTATATGATTTTTCGTTAGCTTAGTTACGTAAATACAAAATAAATACTTTAGTACAATCCTGTTTTTCAAAAAACATATCTGTAGTTCAGGTAATATGTTTGTGTCTAAGACTGTATCTCTAAAATGAATAACTTTTGTTTATTACTAAAACATAAACATTAAATATTACTATTTTAAATCCTGCTTTAATATAAATGAAAAATAAATCATTATATCAGTACTACTTTAAATATAAGTAAATTTTGTATGGTTTTATATTTTAATGTTAGTAATTTTTTTGTTTTGGTTTTATTTTCAAATAAACGTGTTCCAAAGATATTACCGTAGATATGGGTTTCTTTCTCTATTTTGGTATCCCTATGGACTCCCAAAGGAAGTAGGATTGCCAAAAACGTCGACGGTACAATCTAAAAAATATGTCAAATAGAACAAAATACTTTTTTTGTAATATGTGCTATTATTCAAATAAAGCAGCGAAATGTAGTTCAAATTTCATAATTAATAATGAACATAACTCCATACCTGTGTTCCTCTCCTGACTTACAAAATAATTAAATAATGATTTATAAAATCTTAATTATTACACCTAAAACATTGCTTCAACATATACTTTTTAATCATATCTTTGTTAGAAACTTTGTAACTAAATAATAAACTATGGTGTATTATTTGTATTTGTATGATGTAACGTACTTAGAAATGATCATTTTATTAAAATATCAACGACAAAAGTTTGAAACTACTTGGTCCATTATCAGCTTACAAAACAGAATACCATATACTCACTCTTGACGTACGTTCGTACTTTGGACATGGCCGAGTCGGGCGCCCCCGGAGACACTACTGAGTTGGCGATGCTCCGCAGATCGCGTCCAACGAGGCCTCTAGACCTATCCCCACTTCCGTGACGTGATATTGGGTGCTTGTTGCCAACGGCTACCGGCCACAGGAAATGTCGCGATGCCATAGGTCACGGTGGAAATTGAATCGAAAAAATCAGTCAAAGGATAAAATTCAAATATAAGAAAAATGTATTCTGTTTATATTCCAATTTTCTACTCCGAGGTTAAATTTATATCATATTTTCTCCTTTCCAAAATTTTTGTTCATTTTAAAAAATATTTAAAATATGGAGTTTTCGGAGTCCCACTCCGTCTTCACCGTACATCCTATAATAACAATATTATTTCTCTTCCTGCCTTCCAATGTCTAAAATCTATCAATATACTTCAATTAAAAAAAAAAAAAAAAATATTTCGGAAAAACCACTAGTTAATTCTTCATTTATTTAGCATAAGAGAATATTACTTTTTTTTTTTCATCGAGATAATTTAAAAAATAAATAAAAGAAAACTAACTTCTATAAAGTAATGACCATAAATTAAATTCTTTGTCATCCATCACACATTTAATAGTAAAAAAAAATGAATAATTTAAAGTTTTTTTATTTACGTAAATATTTTAAATTAATTAGAAAATTCGGTTGAATTAATTGCTAATAGATTTTTTTCTAAATCTTCATCAGGCCACTTCCCAGATTTACAATGTTACTTCATATAATTAATTTTTTTCTTCAAAGACTCTCGTAATAAGTAAATGTTTTTAAAGATATAAGTCCAGGCCTAATACTGGGACTGCTGGGGCGGGGTGGATAGGGAAGAATTCCCTTTTAAAAAAAATTGGAGTAATGATTCTATCTTCGAAGGATTTTAACCCTTTCATCGAACATCAAACTATATTCTTTTTATGTGAACGTTTTAAATAAAAATTAGAAAAACTTCCACTTAGAGCAGAAGGGGTATTTTCATGCTAATTCCCAGTTTTAGCAACTTTTTCAATGTTAATGGATATAATTAGTTTTTTTTTATTCAAACATTTAGTAACTTAGTAAAAAAAGTAGTAATTTAGTAAATGTTTCAAAAGTAAGGTAAGCCCGGGCCTAAGAAAGGAAAAGGATTTTGAATCCTTAACCATACTACAGCTTCTTAATTCCAAATACAGAGATAAATTTTTATTTAAGTATATATATACATTTTAATACAGTTGTAAATCAAATAGTCGATTTGATAAACTTTATAATAAATTTTCATTTGTTTTTAAAAATGGTAATTTTTTGTACATCTGTTTCAGACATACAAAAGTCCTGATGTTTAAACTTTCATAAAATTATCAAAATGTTTTCCTTCTGGACAAATATATATGTCCTCTTGTATACATATAATTACACTTTTCAGAATTTCAAAATGAATCTTGGTTTATGTTTAAGTTTTATGAATAATGAATGAAGTTTCTTTTGGTACTGAACTCAACAGTGTAATCATACTAGTGCTTCTCCAGCGCACTTAACTCTTGATTTTCCAGTGGAATTCTGAGACTATATACGATTTAAGACGAATTCACTTCTTGTTTCGAGCAGTTATAATCCAAAAAATCTTGGACGGAAATCGCCATAAAGTGTTAACAATTTTTAGGGATCTTTTTGGTAATTTATGTCCTAACTAAAATCGAAAAATCCTAAAAAAACAAAATCATTTCATGATTCAATATCCTGTAAGAATCCGTTTTCATAATTGAGGTATACGTGGAAGCTTCATCATCATAACGAACATTTTGACTTCCTTAGGACAGCTGGGTCAAGGAAACCTTTATTATGATGAAGGATTCTCATGAGAAATTGAATTCTAAAACAATTTTAGTGTTTAGTTTTGTTCGATTTTCCTCACCATAAAAGTGCAAACATTTTATGGCTTTAGAACGCATTGCACCAAGACTTTATCGGATATAAATTCGTTAATATGATTTAGTATCAAAATTCGTAAAAAACGCTATCTCATTCTATTGAAAATTTCACAATTACAGACGTCGAAGAAGAACTAGAGCAGTTTAAAAGAATAATAATACCAAAAGATAGACCCAATGCCACTGAAGTGACCCTGCGAAAACACCCCATCAGAAACTCCAGAGTTGAATGCACAAACAAGATATGAACTGCATGAAGGTTAGAAAATTAAAACACACCAATCTTATGACCATACGAAAATTTAGGTTATATGGAAGGTTGAAGTTAAACATATATAATGGGCCATGTCTGTACTTTTACGAAGTTATTTTACCCTATACCGTTAAGGCGTCTACTTGACAACCTCGTTACTTAGCGTTTCCGGTTCAAATTTGGCTAAGGTGTCGAATTTTTTTTTCGTGCCGGTCCCATAGAATGAAAACATGACAAACTCTTCCATGGTAAAAATAGGATGGTAACCTGTAAATAACCTGTTTGCTATTTTTATGCTAAAATCTAAATATGCATTCAATTAATTATTACTCCATTATAATTATAAGGAGGTACGGAAAAAAAACAAGTATCAGATGAATAAAAAATACTAACATACAAGTTTTTACGATTTAAAAATAATTAGTACATATTATTGATCATATACATCTCCATTTTATTGATTATTGTTTTTCACGAGCCAAAATAAGAATATTATCAATAATTTACCATTTCATTGGGTCCTTTTGGTTGTAATTTTAGAATACATTTTTCTTTTTTTCAATTTTTTAGGGAAAAATGCTAACAAAAAATTTATTTTATATTAGTAATTAAAATTACCTGTTTTTTAAAAGTTAATAAGTATCATTAGTATAAAATTAATACCATTAATTATGTCATCATTTTCTAAAATTTATATTTGTATATTTTCTTCTTGCGTATCAATGCCCTTATTTTGCTGAGTTGTTATTATAGAACACAATATTTGTATTTATATTCCGTATGTATTCTGCCACTTTTATTCTTTAGTAAGTATATTTCCCATTTGATTTATTAATTACTATTTTGGACTATTTAATATATAACTGTGTTAATAATTTTAACATAATGTAGACACACCAGGTTTGTGGTGTCAGTAATGGGTCACTAACTTGTCCTCAGTCTAGTCTGAGGCTGTTTGTGAGGGTCTGCCATCTTTGTGGCCGTCCTGTCTGTGTCAGTGTTCTGAATGGTTAGTGCAGTGCTGGAGGCTGTAAAAAAATTGATGAGCCCCATCATGATGAACTCTGTACTGTTGGTAGGTTGAATTTTGTATGTATGTGGTCAGTCTTTGAAACGAAGTATATCGTCATATGCGTCTGATTATGCTGCTCTAAAATTGTTGGAGCTTCTTGGCAACAGCAGTTGGTGCTATGTTGATCAGCAAGGGTGCTCCATAGAGCAGGGCTGGCCTGAGCACACTGTTATAAACCATTAATTTGAGGTGGAGGGAGAGATTAGGAGAAGTTAACAGGTGATTAAGCCTGTAAGACTTAATCCTAACCTGCTTGATTTTCTTGAGGCTGTGGCGAGCTAACTTCAGATGTCTATCAAAGATTGTCCCCAGATATACTATTCCCCCTGCTGGTCTATTATCGTGTCCTGCTACCTTTAACTTTAGATAGAGAGAGCTAATTTTTCTAGAAGGAGAAAACAATACAGTCAGTCTTCTTG
>NW_027110474.1:101973-108145 GCF_000696795.3 Halyomorpha halys
TATATTCCGTACGTATTCTACCACTTTTATTCTTTATTAAGTATATTTCCCATTTGATTTCTTAATTACTATTTTGGACTATTTAATATATAACTATGTTGTACATTTATTTTATTCATTATTAATATAATGTAGACTACTATACTTTTGTATGTTTTAAAATTCTGTACATATTAATTTCAAATTTTTCCATGTTTCCTTCATGAACACCTTCTTACTATGTGTAAAATTTGTGATTTATTGAAATCAACTTTATAATGTTTATTTTCCCCAAGTTAAAAGTCCCATGGGTGCGTGGGTTGATGGGAGGTGAAGATGGACAAAAAACGGGTCGAGAGGAAGCTCTTTTACTGCATTGGGAATGCATTGGAAGAGGGGGCTGAGGAATTTTGTATAAGAGGTAGTGTTGTGTCGGGGCACACCAGGTTTGTTGTGTTAGTAATGGTTCAGTAACTCTAGTCTGAGGCTGTTGGTGTGGGTCTGCCATCTTTGCGGCCGTCCTGTCGGTGTCAGTATTGAAAAGTTTGTGGAGTGCTGGAGGCTGTAAAAAAAATGTATGTGCTCCATCATGATGAACTCTGTCACCGTTAGTAGGTTGAATGATGTATGTATGTGATCAGTCTTTGCTCTTTGTAATGAAGTATGTCGTACTATGCGTCTGATCATGCTGCTCTAAAACTGTTGGAGCTTATTAGCTGTTGTTGGTGCTATGTTGATCAGCAAGGGTGCTCTATAGAGCAGGGCTGGCCTGAGCACACTGTTATAAACCATTAATTTGAGGTGGAGGGAGAGATGAGGAGAAGTTAGCAGGTGACTAAGCCTGTAAGACTTAATCCTAACCTGCTTGATTTTCTTGTGGCAGTAGCGAGCTAACTTAATCAAGGGTTGTCCCCAGATATACTATTCTCCCTGCTGGTCTATTATCGTGTCCTGCTACCTTTAACATTAGGTAGAGAGAGCTAATTTTTCTAGAAGGAGAAAACAATACAGTCAGTCTTCTTGGGATTAACTGTAATATTCAGTCTCTCCAGTTTCCCAGTAATATCGGTACAAGCTTCCTCCGCCTGACGTAGAGCTTTCTCTACATTTACTGAGCAACTATAAATAGCTATGTCGTACGCGTACGCCGATATAGTAGCATTGTCGTACTTCGCTCCAACAGTTTCAGCTGTATGTATTGAGAACAGTACAGGAGATAGCACAGACCCTTGGGGAACTCCACAAGTGAGTGAGATACCGCAGTCTCCGGATACCGACACACAGTATCTCAACCGGAAGTAGGAGTTGTAGAGTTTGTCAGGTGAGGTATCCCTCTCTTGGGGAAACTGCTTAAACAATATTGTTTGTATCCCGTCATAGCCAGGGGCCTTATCCCCCCTCGAACGATGGAGAATGGCCTTTAGCTGTTTCGGGGATACGAACATGTAATTATTCCCAATGACCTCTGATGGTAATTCATTTAGGGGTCCTGTCCGTTTGGTGATCGTTTCGCCGTAGTGATTCGCAAACTTTTTGGCCTGCTCCTCAGCTGTCAGAAGTCTGTCACCTTCCTGAAGTATCATGGAGGTTCTCTTCCTGGTGCTCGTCTTGAGTAATTTCCAAAATTTTCTGTGATCGTGCATTCGTAGTTTCTCATGGCACATTGCGGTCCACTATTGCTTCATGAGGTTTCTGACCAGGGTGATAAAGGAGTTTACCACAGATTTCGCCTTCCCTAGTCCAAAACCATTTATTCTTCCGCAGGGCAATAAGCTAAACAATATGGTATAGTGTGGGTCCTAGTGTTGGTGGGGAGGGGGGAGGAGTCTGAACTGGCATGGTGGTATCGGCGGCCTCTCTGATGGAGGCTGTAAAGAACTCCAGATAGGTGTCAACTTCGTCTTCAGGGAGTTCATTTACGGGTGGAAGGACGTGGTGGGCCCAACTCATTTCACAATGGAAAGGGCTTGGCCGCCCAACATCGGCGAGCCACCAGAAGAAGATGAAGCTGACCCAGACTGAGACCAGGAGGCCTGGACCAGCCTGGTAACTGCAGGAGGCACCCAGACAGATGCGAAACAGGAGGACCTACGGGACGAATACAGTGGACAAGGTGCAGCCCCATCAATAAGGCGCTAAACCTAGCGCTGGGCTGCACCACAGTAAAAAATTTAATAATAAAATAAAACAATAAAAAAAAGAATTGGTGATCTTTGGGAGCAGTAGCTTGCGCAAAGCACAGCGCACAACCCCACTGCTCCCGCACCCCGAAGGATAAAACAAAAAAGTGTCAACTTCGTTCTTAGTGTGGAGGGATCGGGCAGTAGAAAGCTCGTGCTAGACCTGTGCTTGTGCTCCCGGTCGGCTTTAACATATTTTTATTTCGTTGGTGGTTATTAGTATTAGTATTAGTTAATTAGTAAATAGTTAATGATCGAAATGCTATTACAAAATGAATATATATTGATAATATATATAAAAGAATATTGAAATTCTTTTTTTAAATTTTTTTTTAGATGAAGTCTCAATCTATACAAATCTCAAGTAAGGTGTACTTCTAATCATAATACAAATATAATATTATAATATGATGAATACGTTTTGTGAATATATATTTCTTGGGTATATAAGTTTTATATATATAGTTGTGTTTTTTAATGTGATCTAGGTTGACAAGCTCAATTGCCAAATTCACAGTTCCTTTGTCTATTGTTATACATCTACACCTTTCACAACAGCTCTGATGAAGACTTAAATTGTGGGTCGAAACGTCGGTAATCAATAAATAGTTGAAAACTGTTTTTCTTTACCACCCTCTTCAAATTCACGATTAATCATGTAATCTGTTTTATTTACGTTCTTATGATTCGCTGCCAAGTTTTATGATTTTCTTGACAATGTTTGCTGAATGAACTATGTAATGTTTAAATATTAACAGTAACTAACGGAACTTGAAATATCCATGACCATCACACTACAAACTATCATTATATCCATTTTTCTTTAGTTTAAATTTCTTTTATGATTTTTTAAAAAATTAATTGATCAACGTATGTAGATTATTACTTGCATCCTTATGAGTAAATTAAAATAACAATTTGCAAATAAAATATGATTCATTTCTGTTGACACATTTATTTTTCATTATTGTATGATACGATACCTGTAATAGATTATGCAACACAATGCGAAGGAAACAGGCTTCAGAAAATCCTCACAACCTAGAAAAATGAAAAATGTTAGATCATGCTTATTACTGAGGCTTCCTGCTTTAAAATTATTTTAATCCTAATAACCTTCAACTAAATCGATAACTTGAAACTTATCCCTCTAAACGTGACTAACTTATAAAAGAAAGCCTCTTATGACAATATTTTGTAATATGATGATAAATTAGATTATAATTATTAACAACTTATCAAAGTATAACTAAATAATATTTATATATAATTTAATAATATGAACGATAATAAGTTTATAAATAACAAATAATAATAATAAAATAATTAACAAATTAAATTAATAAACTTTGAATTAATAAATATTGTTTGAAATTATTCATGTTCTTATTTTCTAAATTCCAAAAATTATTATTCTGTGGTTTAAGTACCTATATAAGCAGTATATCTATATCTATAGTATATGTATGTGTTGGAAAATCGAATTTTTAAGTACCGCATGAACGGAATACTGCTATTAAAAGTTGGGTCTGGAAATTTATTTTCTTCATAAGCCTTTATCCCCAAAACTTAATAAGTGATTTAGAAAATAAAAAATAGTTTTTAACATGTCTTTTTCTTATATACCCATACTCCGCTGGAATGCACCTTGTACTGAAACATAGTATTTCACACCCCTTCTAACAACGTAGACTACGACTATGTAAGTCATAAGATCTTATATACTGCCAAGTTGGCCACTCTGTTCTAGAGCTTTTGCCCCGTGTCCATTTCTAAGTCATAACAATAATAAATTTGTTATTTAAATTGTAATAATTTTAACAATAACTTAAATAATTGGGAAGAGGCATTAATAAATAATAAATTAAAGAATTAATAATTAGATATTATGATATATTCTTAAGTAGTAATGTGGATATTGAGCTATCGTAAGTGACTTCAGGTTTAAGATAAAACGTTGTAAAAACACAAACAATTTAACATCGTTAAAATTTTCATTTTTGGAGTTATCATATTTTACGACCGAATGCTTCAAATATGGAAAAAATTTAAAGGTATGATTTTTTATTTATAATTTACACAACAAAAACATGAATTTGTAATTAAACATTGTAGCATACACGTATTACAGTTTTTTTTTCTAAACTTGTTAAATAGAGATAAATATGGTGTTGGGCACCGATAGCTACTCTTCTAATATGAGTTACTAAAAAACGAAAATTATGAGAATGTTTTTTTAGCTTTGCTTAAATAGTGGATCTGGCAAAAATAAAGTTTTATTAATGTTTTGAAAGGTACGTGTTTCAAAGATATTACCGTAGACAGAGATTTCTTCATCTACTGTGGCCCCTCTACAGACTGTACCAAAGCTAGTAAGGTTATAAAAATATTTTATTTTTTCTTCTGATGTGCCAATATTCCAGAAAAGTAACAATGTTAAATTTTTAATTTTATCTTTTGTCATAAACTTTGTAATATTTGCTTTAAAATCATACAAAAAATAATAAGTAATTGTGGGAAGTGACGTTATTATCAATAACTTTCGTCAATATTTATATATTCTGAATACCGGAGATTAGTGAATGAACTCATATTTAAAAAAATAAAAGACTTATCTGACGTATTTTATTAATGCATTCACTACAATAGAACATGACATAGTTGTTTGTCTCTTTTTATTACGAAGATATGAGATAAAGATAAGAATTTAATTTATTTAAATACGTCACATTTCTCAGATAATTAATTTTTTACCGATGGCTAGTGAGGTAAGAAATCTGAAATTTGGATTCAGCACTCGTTAAAAAAAAAACTTCTAGGCTTTTCCTTTTTTTCAACATTTGATGACAGGACTAGAATGTACATCCCCAAAATGATGATGAAACGAGAAAGACTTTCGTCTTATATAAACAAAAATATGATAAAATATTTTTTAACAGGATCAGCTTCTTTCCTTTCATTTTGTTAATTTCTGAAAGGTTTGTAGCGTTCCTCTTTTTTATTCTTAATAATTTTTACACAAAATTTTTCGCCTTGTTGAGCGAAACTGTTTTTTCTATCAAATAAAGGCATACAGTTTAAAATGTACCGATATAAGTTGGAAGAGCAAAAGTTCAGCTTTTGAAAAGTTGAAGTTATATTGAATTTCGATAAAAAAGGGAGGAGGTATAAATTTATTTCGGGAACGCGCGACATCTGTTGAAAAACAATATCCTCAATAAAAAAAAAAGAAATAATTTTTATAATAATCCCAAAAAAACCTGCAAACCAATCTGACTTGGTTTTTTCTTCACAAAATATTTTTCTTCTACTGGAAGCGGCTTTTGGATTTTGTAATTTTTTATAAACTTATGCTCATTTAATACAATCAACAATCTATTTTCCTTATTCTAAATAAAAATAAATAGATGGGTATATAATAACCATTTTGCAAAAGTGGAATACTTATAATTAATATATTTTTTTAATTATGTAAAATGTTTTTTCTCAGCTCCTACGCCACATTGACAAGAACCCTTCAACACGTGTCTAATATTTTTCGACCAACTATCATTAGTAGATACATTTTGTATTATATTCTAAGGCACTTAACCCTCTTGTAGATCCCTGTGATATTATTCTAAAGGTACCAATCCCAGAATTAATAAAGAATATTGTTATTAATAAATATGTACTATGTTGCTAGAGCTCAATGGTACGAAAGAAATTTTAAATAAATATAACTTAAGTATCGGCGAAAGCAAAATGTTAAAAAAGAGAAGAAGGAATAAGATCTGACACCCTTGGACTGCTGTAAAATACTGTAATTTAATAGTTCAATGTTCTCAAAAATCTCCCCACTCCCTTCACATCCCTAGGCAAGGCCATCTTCTGTATAGCACCGACTTTATCCGCATCGTGTAAACTCCCTCCCTAGAAAGCGTGTGTTAAATCCCTACTGTGTCATCCCAATATCTACCTCCCATCTACCACACAAGAGCCATCCAGGGTGATTAATTTAGATTGACATTCCT
>NW_027110474.1:108538-113635 GCF_000696795.3 Halyomorpha halys
CCGTGATACTTGCGGTCCTCCCACCGACTATTGTTTCTGGGTTAGGTAAACTTCTTCTATTTTCTTGGTTACTAGCTCTCTCTCTTCTACCTTCTCCGTGTTCTCTTCTTCTCTAAGGGTTGGGCATGTTTCTTGGCCGTCGATATTCTACCCGGGCCCACCCTGGCTCTTCTACTTCCATTCGAGCTCCACCTCTCTAGCACTTGTTTCAATGAGATCTTGAGCAATTTCCACAAACGAGCGCTCTCTCGGAAATTCTTACTTCTTCCCCAACTCTCTTGCCAACTGAATCCTTATTTTCCTACGGATAGGAATTGCATCCAACCCTGTACCTAAATAGTTTCCATCATCTCGCTGAGTTTGTCTTGAATTCTGTTAAAGCGTGTTCTGTTTTAGATTTTTCGTCTTCCTGAACATCATAAATATATCCTCCTCTGGGGCCCATCTTCCTCCTCCAAACGCCTTCTTTTATCTTTCCTTGATAAATCTCCAAGGGGTCTCTGCGTCCGCCTGAATCTAAATGAGGATGCTCCTCTTTTCTTTGCAGACGACCGCTGCTTTTAATCTCTTCGCATCTTCGCTATCGAGTAGATGCTCGATAGACTTCGCTTCAATTCGGCTTAGTAGTAGGTTACCCCCTTTTAAAAAGTGATTTAATTCCAGTAAGTTTATTTAAGTCCGATACTGGCTTCCTTATGTCCTGGACGGTTGCTGTACGGATCTTAATCCATTCTAGCGTCGTGCGGTGAAGAGACCTCCGGTAGTGGTTGAATTTCTTCTGGGGGTGGGTTCCCTGCAAATAAAGGTTGGTTGATTGCAGTTTCAGGTTGGTAATTTTGGTTCCAACCCTCCAGGTTCAGAACTGCTGCTCATGATTCCGTTACTGGCCATATTTTTATAAAATGAACGGAGGTGAAAAAAGAATTCTTAAAAAAAAAATTAGTTCGGTATCTAAAGGTCCCGGGATTCGGCACCACTTAAGTATCGGCGAAAGTAAAATGTTAAAAAAGAGAAGAAGGAATAAGATCTGACACGCTTGGACTGCTGTAAAATACTGGCTTTGTTCCTTACATCTCTTTATATACATTCGATCAGCTGACATTAAAGTAACTGCTGACTGTTATATATATAATAAAACTGTGATAAGTTTTTGACCATATTAACTACATAATTTTCTGTTAAGACATGTGGTCTTCATAAGGCTTTTCCTTAGTTTTTAGTTAATATGTTATTTTATTTATTTTCATAATTATTATTATTCATTTTAATTATTATTATTTTTTCCTAATATATATGTACAGGAGCTGGGTGACTCATTGTTAGGGCACTGTGTTACTATCTCCAAGTTCGAATTCGGCTCAGCAGATAATTCTTATTTTGTTACTGTAGTCGAGAGTCGACCACTCATAAAGTGGGTACCCGTATTTGGGGAAAAATCTGACGGCCAAGCGCGATTCTGACCAAAATACCTTGCACAATCGTTGGTATAGTGACAGTACTTCCTGGCAAAGTACTGAACCCTAGACCCAATATTATAATAGATATTCATATATATAACACTCCAAAAAAAAAAAAGAATGTATATATAATTATATTCTAGTAACATATCGAACTTGAAGTAGTTTGATCTTCACTCTTGATATGTTACTTCACTCTTTTAAATATAAATACATAAAGTCTTTGTAAGGAGTGAACTCGAGTGTATTTCTGGCTACAATTTGGTTCGGCTGCAATAAAACTATTTTTAATCACCTTTCGTAACGGATCTGCCAAGTTTATCTGAAGTAAGCAGGTTTAAAAATTTATACGCTGACATTGTTAAAATAATTTAAATCTATTTCCTGTCTAACATAGTAGCACTTGTTTTAATAAATTGGCAATTGATCAATATTAAAAAAGTGGCAAAAATGGCGGGGAATTCACACTTCCCATCATAGGTGGTATTCTCATTAATTTTCCTTTAAAGTATTCACTTATTAAGAATAGTATAGGTCGATGGAGGACAAGCCATGCAACAATCCCTCAAGATCATAACACTAAAAATTAAAGAAGGAAATCCTTCCCAGGGCACTCACCCCTAAGACCCAGGATTTGGCCTGGTTTAACTACACCTTCGAAGTGTTTATTTAACAAACCAGAGAAGTCATTGATAATATAAAAAATAGGTAAATCGAAGATTTTTTTTAGTAGCCTCCTTTATTATTAAATTCATATAATACATACATAATAGAAATGATAAATGTATACTAGTATAATCATAGATCATAACACAAAGAAAAGGCAATCCTTCCCAACCAGAACCACCCCACTAAGACTTCCGGAAAGCGACGGTCCTATATCACTTTTGAAATATTAGTTTAAAACGGGAAGACGAGACTTTAAGATAGTTAAATGGAGCAATATTTACTAAGCGCCTGAAGTTGAAAAACCATATGAAACCCTCCATTCCCGTCCTCCGTGGTAGCCTTACTTGTCTGAATTTTTTAACAGACAATTATAATTAGTAGGTTTGTCGATGTACAACGACCTCACAAGAGGAGATCATAACACAAAAAAAAGGCAATCCTTCCCCACCAGAACCGCCCCGCTAAGACTTCCGGAAAGCGACGGTCCTACATCACTTTTGAAATATTAGCTAAAAACGGGAAGGGGAAACTTTAAGATAGTTAAATCCAGTAATATTTAAAAAGCGCCTGAAATTGAAAAACGGCATGATCGATAACTAAGGTAATAAGGTAAATCGAGGACATTGAAAAAGTGGTTAAAATTGGAAATTTGTAAGCACTGCTTAATAATACTTACAAAAAGTTAACAGCCAATGTGTTAATAATACATAATTTCTTTTTTAATTTTCTACTTCCTCCAGCTTTGTATTAATGAGTGAAATAAAAAAAAAATCATGTCCTCAGAATAGAAAATATTCCCTCTCTTTTTATGTATTACGCACAACGAAAACATCAATAGAAACAGAACGTTCTAGCGCACTTTAACGACATTTCGGTCCTAGAAAGTAACCAAGATGATACTCGCAAAGACTCTAATAAGGAAATCACCTCTGATTTTCCTCAAAACTGCTTGGAAGTAAAAGAAGATAATACAAAGTATATGGTTGTAAGCAGAAAAATGAACCCTAATGGTCTGCGTGGTTGGCAAATCGTTTCTGAAAGTAGACAGTTTCAAATACCTCGACTCTACAAAACCTCCATAAATGATCAACGGACTAAGATAAACCAACGTATGATAAGCACAAACAGAGCCTTCTTTCCTTTGTCAAGAATACTGAAATTTCGAAAAATCTCTACAAATCTGTAGCTGAGAGTGTACAATATCATGATAAAGCCAGCTCTAATATAGGGCTGCAAAACCTGGGCTCTAACAGGTGCCCCAGAAAGCAGAATCGAGAGATTAGGACGTAAAATTCTACGTACAATTACAGGCGCGATCTGGGATCAGAGGCTTAAAACATAGAGGAAAAGAACAAACAGTGAACTGCTTGTAGATCCTAGTCAGCCAATATCTCATGATGTGAATGCAAGGAGGCTAAGATGGACGAGTCATGTGGCTCGAAGCAATCCATCAGGACTCCTCAACACAACAATGAATGCCAGGTAAATGGAAAGAACCAGATGGATAGACATAATCAACAAATATGCGAAAGAGCTGCATGTGATGAAGTGGAGAGTAGGAGCCCAAAAGAGGCAGATGTGGAGAAGGCTGGTTCAGGCAGCCAAAAATCTGCAAGATCTAGAGAACTAACCGAAAAAAAAAGATACAGAACTCAGCCACACTGTAAGATATATATTACTTACTTTATATGAAGCTAAAACACAGACATTACATCTACATTCCTTATTTCAACTAATATGCACAACTGGTCTCATAGAGTTTCCTTCGAAAACTCTATTCGACCTCTAAACTCTAGTCAGAACAAAATGTATCCTTATCTCCAACATCCTGGCTTATGTACTTGGAACATCAGGGGATGGTGATGACTCCAGAATTGAAGGACCACGTTGAGTCTTCATGGGTTGTTTTCAAGAATTTAAAATATCCAGAGCCACGGCTTGTGGGTCACTTTTCCGTGCTGCATATTATAGGGCATGGAGCGCGAATAATACTTAAACTGTTGTAAACCAGAGATGTACTAATGCACTTCTGAGAGGCTTTTATAAACAAACTAGTACAAGAGCCCAAAAGGAGAAAAAAGGCAGTTATCACACCCCAATTTCTGATTACTTTAATGAAAACTATGTATAATTAATAGTCAAAATTGAAGAGTCTGCCAAGTATAGGTAGGGAGAATAAAAAATGGCGGCTGTTTGAAAGCGATAAAAAAAACTAATTTTTCATTCGGAGCTCTATATCTTAAATATAGTAGGAACAACACAAGAAAACCTAAGAGAACGCCATTTAAAGATGAGTAAATATGCTAAAATATGAGCCCTAATTACGTTAAATAGTTTTCGAGACAGTTCATAAAAATTTTGAAAGATAGTGAATTTATTTTGTAAAATTTATATCTCAAAAACCATTTGTCTTACAGATGTCTATTAGCACTCAAATTAAAGCTAGTTTAATGAGCTATAAAGTAGTTTACGATGTTTATCTTCGTAGGAGTAACAGTTTACATGAAATTTACTAAAAAAAATTGATTTATAGTTATTCGGACAAATTTTCATTTGCCAAATTTATATTCATAAGTGAAAATATAAAAACTATTACCCCTACGAAGATAAGTGTCATAAACTACTTTATAGTAAGTTAAATTTCATTTATTTTGAGTGTTGGCAGACATATGTTCGTCTTATGGATTTAGAGATATACTTTTTCAAAAATCCAACATTCTATATGAACAACTAGAAATTAACATTTTGTGAGTTTATTTTGTCAAATATCATAAAAACTACTACTACAAAAATAAACGTGATTAACTATTTTGTAGTAAATTTAACTAGCTTTAATTTGAGCGCTGGTAGACATCTGTACGTTCAATAATTTTTCACATAGTTCCTGAGATATAGATTTCCCAAAATAAATTAACTAACTACTAATCTTTCAGTAGATTTTTAAGAAATTTTGCTTTTTAAAAAGCTATAT
>NW_027110474.1:113685-115213 GCF_000696795.3 Halyomorpha halys
CAGAATTGAAGGACCACGTTGAGTCTTCATGGGTTGTTTTCAAGAATTTAGAATATCCAGAGCCACGGCTTGTGGGTCACTTTTCCGTGCTGCATATTATAGGGCATGGAGCGCGAATAATACTTAGGCTGTTGCAAACCAGAGATGTCGTACTAACGTACTTCTGGGAGGTTTTTATAAACAAACCAGTACAACATCCCAAGAGGAGAAAAAAGGCAGTTATCACACCCCAATTTTTGATTACTTTAATGAAAACTATGTATAATTAATAGTCAAAATTGAAGAGTCTGCCAAGTATAGGTAGGGAGAATAAAAAATGGCGGCTGTTTCAAAGCGATAAAAAAATCTAATTTTTCATTCGGAGCTCTATATTTTAAAAAGTAGGAACAACACAAGAAAACCTAAGAGAACGTCATTTAAAGACGAGTAAATTTGCTAAAATATGAGGCCTAATAGAGTTTTTACGTTAAATAGTTTTCGAGACATTTCATAAAAATTTTGAAAGATTAGAAAGATAGTGAATTTATTTTGTAAAATTTATATCTCAAAAACCATTTGTCTTACAGATGTCTATTAGCAATCAAATTAAAGCTAGTTTAATGAGCTATAATGTAGTTTACGATGTTTATCTTCGTAGGAGTAACAGATTACATAAAATTTACTAAAAAAATTGATTTATAGTTGTTCGGACAAATTTTCATTTGCCAAATTTATATTCATAAGTGGAAATATAAAAACTGCTACCCCTACGAGGATAAGTGTCATAAACTACTTTATAGTAAGTTAAATTTCATTTATTTTGAGTGTAGGCAGACATATGTTCGTCTTATGGATTTAGAGATATACTTTTTCAAAAATCCAACATTTTATATGAACAACTAGAAATTAACATTTTGTTACTTTATTTTGTCAAATATCATAAAAACTACTACTCCTACAAAAATAAACGTGATTAACTATTTTGTAGTAAATTTAACTAGCTTTAATTTGAGCGCTGGTAGACATCTGTACGTTCAATGATTTTTGAAATGAAGTTTTTCATAAATCAAACTTATTGTCCGAACGACTATAAATCAATTTATTTTATCAAATATCATGAAAACTACTATTCCTACAAAAGTAAAGGTCTTAAACTACTTTATAGCTCATTAAACTAGCTTTAATTTGAGCGCTAAAAGACATCTGTACGTCACATAGTTCCTGAGATATAGATTTCCCAAAATAAATTAACTAACTACTAATCTTTCAGTAGATTTTTAAGAAATTTCACTTTTTAAAAAGCTATATCTCGAGAACTATTGGACGTAAATAGTTTTACCTCTTTTAGGGCTAATATTTCAGCAAATTTACTCTTCATTAAATAATGTTCTGTTATATTTTCTAGTGTTGTTGGTAGTTTTTAAGATATAGAGCTCCGAATGAAAAATTAATGTTTTGAAACAGCCGCCATTTTTTATTTTCCCTACCTATACTTGGCAGACTCATCAGTTTTGACTAGTAATTATACATAGTTTTCATTGAAGTAATC
>NW_027110474.1:115662-125077 GCF_000696795.3 Halyomorpha halys
AGTATGAATTTTATCAAATTTCTTAAGCTATTTGGCTTATGAAAAAAACTAATTTCTTGGATATACCCACGTTTTACCAATGGCTTGTCCCGTAGATTTTGTGTTCAAATGGCAAATAATTAACTTGAGATCTATCTTTGTACGCCCGGCAAGTGGCTCCTGGTCCAATATTATAACCTCTGCCTTCAGCGGACCCAGCCCAACTTATAATGCCATGTGGCAAAGGAAGGGCACTACACTGCATATGTATATATTTAGATATATATTAATTCTGCTAATTATCTATTCAATAAAGGAGGTAAGAAAAAAAAGTATAATATAATAAAGACAGATGTTTTTACTAGGAGCTCCATGGAGGAGCTCGGGGTCGATGTCCAGGACGTGGCTAGGATGACAGAGAATATAATACTTGACTCCCTGGGAATCATCCACCACCACATGCATGGAAATTAATGAGTATGGGAGTTATCCAGAGGAGGGATGGCATGCATGAATCGCATATCTTATGTGTTGTTTTATTTATTTACTACTTTATTATTTTTGATATTCTAATATTTGTTATATAGGGGAATTTGTTGATAAAATGAAGGGGAAAGAAAAAAAGGAATAAATTGAAAATCTTGTATTTAGTTTGTTGACTGGTATTAATTGTAAAAGAATACTGTGTAAAAAAAAATGTTATCTTTCTATTATATTGTATCATGTAAAAATATGTAATTTACATATGTCCGATCACGGATTGATCAGCATGCTGTGTAATGTAGCAGATGTATTTGGGCAGCATGGATGAATAAATTTCTTTCTCTTCTCTAATTCATATATATGAAACAAATAAAGGCAACAACACAATGTTTATACTCAAAACATAACAATGTTTATTATGCGTCGACATTATAAAACACAATTTATCATATTAAAAGGATATTTAATGATTTTTTTTTAGTACAGGAAAAAGATACGGGAAAGACATATATTATTCTTCATATTAATGAGGATAAAAAACTGAAGAAAACAATTATATGCAGAAAAAACTTCAAGGAAATGAATGCTTAAGATAATTCATGAATCAAGGAAAAGATACATTTTCATTTTTTTTTTCCCAGACGGAAGTTAAATTGTACTATGTAAGACTGATTACTTCTTAAATGACGAATTTAAAGTCAGAGTAAAGTAAGTCACATTATCAAAAAAATTTATCCAAGTCCATAAATACAAACTACATTTCTTTGTTTAATTACGTAAAATACTTTTTTCTCGGTTCCTACAACTAATTAATAAAAACCTTGGGATACATGTCAAATATATTTCGACCTAATATCGCCGAAAAGTTTCATTAAAATTGAAGATCCTACGTCCGTACCTTTCCTTGTGAGTATACAAAAATAGAGTAATTGTAAAGCAAATTATACATTGCTATTAATTTTAAAAGATCGACTTAATCAACATAAACATTTTTATTAATTTTTAAAAGAATATTGATGTAAATTACCAGGTTACTGCTTAGTTGATGAGGATGAGGTTACTGCAAGAGGAGTAACTGAGAACGACTGGCGGCTGCTAATCTCTGACTGGTAATCTCTGAAAAAAATGCATATAATCATAAAGAAGGCAATAAAAACTTAGAAGCATAAAAAAAAAATTTACATTACAATAACATTTTTATAGTTCTTTTTCTTTTTTATCCTATTTAACTTACACTTGATACTTCATATTACAATAATTTCATTCGAATTTATTTCTGTTTTAAATAATGTAATTAAATTTTCTAAACACAGGAATTCTGCTGGAAAAACTCAATAACAGAAACGTAATTGATTTACAAGTTTTTGTGTACTTTCACTCACCTATAGATGAAAAGAATAGTATGGGGAAATAAATATTGCAATCGTAAAAAGTTCCGAACTCAAGTTTTCGACAGAAATAAATGTTTTGAGATCCCTCGCGTCGAGAAATGGTCTCAGTGTATATGAACAACATATCTCAAAAACTTGAAGTCATATGAAACAGGCATTGTATACTTATGATGAGTATACATGAGATGTTACAGCTACTTTTTCACCAAAATTCACTAATTGGACCTTACACCCATGAAACTTAATAATAGAGTCGATTTAACATATTTTCTCAAAAATGTTGATTAAAATCAATCAGGTTTAATAAATTCCTAGAGGATTAAAATTAATTCCAATAAATTCCACTAAATCATATTACCCCACTGTATCCTTTAATAATACCCCACTTACTCCTGTGGAACAGATCCGTTACTTAGGACTCAAAGTGCTAAGTAAACGTTTTTTTTTTACATTTTCTTTTTGTTTTGTTTAGTAAATCACAACAGCGCTAATTCATCTCTCCTCAGTCTGATGGTGTTCCCTAAGGTAGTATCCTTGGTCCTATCCCTTAAACAGTTTTTATAGCTGAAATCCCAACCCATCCTACACTATCCTTACCACGTATGCCGATGACACAATTCCTCCCGAATTCAATCCTTACAGTCCATAATCCTTTGTAAAATCCTTAATGCTCCTTACTTTGTCACTAATCAAGTCATCCATCAGGACCTCAATGTCCCATATGTTGCCGATTTGGCCAGAACCAGATACCATTCCTTCCATGATAAACTTCCTAATGACCTAAACCCCCTTGTTTCTAACCTGGCTTCTCCTTCATTACCTGACAATTCTCTAAGGCGTCTAAAAGAATATTGCCTCGAGATCTTCTCCTCTAGAAATGTTATTGGAGTTCTATCAATAGGTAGATTCTCCACATGTTTGTATCATGACACTATGTTACCTATGTTAGAATCGGGATGTTGGAGTTAATTATTTTCTGTTTCACTGTACCCGAGAGTCAGCACATCAGTGTGGATTCGAGAGCCCTCCCGGGCCACCCAGCCACATAAATTCTGACCAAATCACCTTCTTGCACAGTAACAGTAAACTCCTTGCAAAATTCTGGTCCTCCAAAATTTCATAGGTTTTAGTTGTACAGATTGTTTTCTACTTTAAGGTTCTTTTTATATCGTGAAAATTTGATCGATTGAGTAATTGAGGAGTTATTAAATATTTTCGTAATTTTTGTACCACAATACTGGTTTTACATATCATCCTCGAACCGACGAATCAGCGAACAATTTGTAACGCAGCTTGGATTCGTCTCAATAAATCAAAAAAACATTAAGGTCAGCCAAAATTATCAAATCAGATTTTTACCTGTGACCTTGTGGTATATGGAAAATCATGTTCCTAGTATTAAATATCACACGACGTAATATATATTACGTAATATATATAAGAGAATTTAGAAGATTACACAACGCTGAATGAACTTACACCCGCTAAATATAATTCAAGTTATTGCATTGCGCCGTATAAGATGTAAGGTTTTAGTAACGAGCGGCCCTAAAATATTAATAAACACTGAACCAACGGGTTAACGTCCGAGGGATAGACCGAAACGTAGATGGGAGGATTGCGTTAAAACAGATTTAGTGGAATTGGGTTTGGAGGGCCTACACTGGAAGGATGTATGCGGCGAGCGTTTGGTGGCATCGGCCTTCGGGTTCATTAGGCCTTTATTATTATGATTTATTGTTATTTACAACTTTATAGCAATATATACATGTAAATTTGTTGTAGGTGACCTAGTGACATGATACAAATATTTGGTGAATCTGATACAATTAATAATTTAATTAACAACTACTAAAATGATTATTATTTTAAAAAAATTAAATAAAAAATAATACTAAAATAACTGAAAGGACTTTGAAGCTACAAATTTACAATCAGTGAATTAATATAATAATGAGAATAAAACAAGATGATAAAGATCAAATAATATCTATTACTATGCACACATATACATTGCTAATTCTAATTGTAATATAACAAATAAATTTTGTGGATTTAAGAAAAAATACAGACAGATATGGTATTTTGGTTAATAGATATATAATTTCAGTTTCGTACAACTTTTCGTTTTTGAAGTAGTCTGACTACACCTAGACCATTTTGGGAGATTTGGTTATTTCGACTCAATGGATCTCAAAACGTGTATTTCCGTCAAAAACTAGAATTCGAAATTTTGCACGATCGCAATGTTTTTTATAACGATATATAGCTACGTGAAAGTAATAAAATTTAGACAGTTTCAATCAAGGTATCGTATTTATTAAATATGAGAAAAAAAAATTTGTATAAAATCTAATACTCCATCAACAATGTAAATGTTTTTTCCTCGAAATTCCTGATCCCGAACTATAAATCCAATGTGTAAATCGTTTTTAAGTACTTAAGACGATAATTCAAGACTAATTTCTAGATAATGATTGCTAATGTTGTTAGCATATATTACGTCATGTGATATTTAATACGAGGAACATGATTTTCCATAAACCACAAACGGTCACGTGCAAAAATCTGATTTGATAATTTTTGGCTGACCTTTGTTTTTTTTTTTTTGATTTATTGAGATGAATAAAAACTGCGTTACAGATTGTTCGCAGATTCATAGGTTCGAGGATGATATATAAAACCAGTATTGTGGTACAAAAATTACGAAAATCTTTAATAAATCCTCAATTACTCAATCGATTAAATTTTCATGATATAAAAAAGACCTTAAAGTAGAAAACAATCTGAACAACTAAAACCAATGAAATGTTAAACGACCAGAATTTTGCAAGGAAGGCTGGGTGGCCCCGAAGGGCTCCCGAATCCACACTGATGTCCTGACTCTCGGCTATAGTGACACAGAAAATAATTAACTGTATTACAATTAACATCCGGATTCTAACATAGGTGACATAGTGACATGATACAAACATGTGGAGAATCTACCAATTGATAGAACTCCAATAACATTTCTAGAGGAGAAGATCTCGAGGCCATCTTCTTTTCAGACGCCTAGGAGAATTATCAGGTAATGAAGGAGAAGCTAGGTTAGAAACAAGAGGGTTTGAGTGATTGGGAAGTTTATCATAGAAGGAATAGTATCTGGTTCTGGCCAAATCGGAAACATATGGGACATTGAGATCCTGATGGATGACTTGATTTGTGACAAAGTAAGGAGTATTAAGGATTTTGGACTGTAAGGATTGGATTCGGGGGAATCGATGGCCTTATAACAGTCATGTAGTTCAGTCTTTTGTAATGGATTGAACCGTTTGTCTAGTAAATGTTTTAATAGTCGGAATCGACGAGCAGTTTGTTGTCTTTTCAGTCTTGTATGAGGATTCCATGTCAGTCGTTTTTCCAGATTTAGTCCTAAGTAACGGATCTGTTCGACAGGAATAAGTGGGGTATTATGAAAGGATACTGTGGGGCAAGAGGTTATGGGTTTACGGCGAAGGATAAATGTGTTTTGGTGGGGTTCAATGTGCTCGATTTAACTAATATTTTAACTTAAGTCCTCTTCCTGTTTTAAGTAAATTTTTGAAAGGTGATATTAGTCGCTAAATCGGGGTTTAGCGGGGCGGTCTGGCCGGGAAAGATTGCCTTGTGATTTTCTCTTGACTCCGACTTGCACTTTTGATTATTTGATACGGTTTTCTAGAAACACATTTTTTTTTGGAGACACTTATCATTTTTACTCCCACTAATCTTGGTTTGTCCCTAAATACGATCACGATAAAACTCGACAATGACCTGTGTAGTAATTTAAATTCTTCATTATATAATAATAAAAGTGGTTAAATTTTTTGATATAGCAATTATTAACTTCTCCCAAAAATTAGACTATAATGCAAATCCCAACAATTAACGTGAATCCTCTTCCAAGCAATTAATACGTAGAAACCCATTTATTTAGAGGTAGTCACGACTTATTATGAGATATATATTAATGTTTTTCGTGAGTGAAATTCTTTGTTATATTATTTTCGTCATAAATAGCATAATTGATAAATAAAATAATTGAAAAATA
The DNA here is from genome assembly GCF_000696795.3 of Halyomorpha halys. NCBI lineage: Eukaryota > Metazoa > Arthropoda > Insecta > Hemiptera > Pentatomidae > Halyomorpha > Halyomorpha halys. The sequence goes on from NW_027110474.1 coordinate 121,588, forward strand.
AACCCCTTTTGTAGTTTTATAGTTTGATATTATTCACCATTTTCATTTAAATCGATGACAGTATCGTTAAATCTAAGATTTCTCATAAACAAGTTATAGCTCCATTCAGTGTTTATGAGCAAATTGCTCTTGTTCCGTCAATAATTCATCACTGGTCGTTAAAACTTGAGCTACCGTATCTTCATTATTCTTTCCGAAACTTTTTAATTCCTTGATAGGAAAATTTTTTATGACTATGATATTGTTAAACATTACAAAAGGGCTAGAGTTATGTAAAATCTATAAAAACCATGAATAAAATCTTTGTTATTTATAAAGCTATATATAAATATTACTTGTCATATTTCTAAAACTACGTTTTATAAGTGATCCTGATAATTTGCATAATACATTTTGATGATAGATACTTATAAATAGATAAACAATAAAAATATAAAGTACCGTATTAACTTATTTTGGATATATTAATAATAAAATAATGTGGGTAGATTCTCCACATGTCTGTATTATGTCATTGTACAACTAACATAAATTTTACCATAGATGCAAATATAAATAAATTAAATAATTATATTGGAGAGATATATTTTTTAAGTAAAGTACGAAAGTACTTTTTCTTTATTTAGAAGATATTTGTACGTGCACTTTTTTCTTATTTATCAGAATTTTTTTTATAGAGCTTCCATGTATTTCTTTACAATTAGCGATTGCAATACCGGTTTACCGGGATACCCAATACCGGTATTTTGAGTTATTTGTACAATTTTGTGATACCGGTATTCACAAGTTTAAATACCGTTTTTTCGGTATTTACTAGAATTTTTTTTAAATTATCTTCACTATATGTTTAGGGGTCCCCAACATAGCAAAATAGTATACGTTTTTGGCTTTATGTCTCTCTAACAGGCGAAATTAATTAGAATGAAAAAAAATTTGCATCGAAAAGTGGTACAATATGTGAATCATCCAATGAGAAGGGCCAAAACTGCCCTATTACTGTTTAGAGAGATACTATGCATGCCCTGAAAGAGCGTTTCCGATAGCTGCTAATTTTTCCACAACATTACATTCCAGGCTTAATGACAGTACAATTAATCCATCATGTTTTTAATATAATATCACTTTTCAAAAATCTATAATAGTACTACAGACTGAATAGTGGGATTTACACTTTTTTGTGATCTAAATATATAAGATGTTCCTTGTTACATTACTTTTTTGTGATTCATTATATACTGTTATAATTTATTAGTTAGAAATGATGTTTTGTGGCATTTACTCTCTCTAATAAAATTGGCAAATAAAACAAATAAAAACCTATTTTTTTTTTAATTACTACAACAGGTATTAAGATAAAAAAAAGAGCGAATACCGTGTTGAACTTTTGGTCCGATACTGCAATCTCTAAATACGATAAATTTAGACTTTTAAACCACTGAGGTTATTTTCCCTATGTAAATGATTTATGTAAAAACAGTCAAAACATACTATAGTATAGATTTATATTTTGTTAAAGATATCATTTTTTTTTTAGAAACAAAAACCATTTTTTTCACCTGATTTTTCACTATTTTAAAAATATTTTTTCTGTATTGGTCTCCAATCCTACTTCTTATCGTTCATTATCGTGGGCACAGTTACTGCAAGATTCACTCTTGGGTGTCCAGAATCTATGTTTATCCATCTTCAGAACCTATGTTTATTGTAGGTTTTTTGAATAGAGATAGTATAACTTGAGCCTTCATGTTTGGCTCGTTGAATTGTAGTGGACTGTATATTGTTAATTGTAATGAAAAGAAACATAATTAACAGAAAAGAAAATTATATTGCATAATTTTATGTTGTGGAGGGGTGGTAGAAATAAAACATTTATTTTTAGAAGGAGTTAATTAAATTTGATCACGGATCTAGAAAAACTGAAGGTATGATAATGATGGATGTTGTGAACTATATTGAATGGTGTGAATTTACTCCTGCCTCATCCTCTGTTCCGGAAGGCAACTCACAGGTTCTCTACTCACTTATTTTTTCCACTAACGAAAGGAAATTATTGCTGGTAGCAAAATAAGATAGCTCTCATGCATCAGTTTCTTCTTTCCCCCCCCCACAGAGGGGGCTAGAGGAGGTAAGCTTTTGCTGTTGGCCACATGGGGCGCTCGCAGTGCCCACATTATAGAAGCCCCCCATTCCAGACTCCAGAAACAGAGACTATAGGTGGTTTTATAATTTTAAGTTTATAGTCTATTTGCTTCAACCAAATTGACAGCCATTTTTCAAGTTCCTTCCCTCTGACCCAAGAAAATATTTCTTTTGTGAAACCTTACCTGTGAAAAAATACACCCATTGATAGCTTTTTAATTTTTTTTTTAATAACAAAAAGCTGTGGCTATTGTGCAATAAAGAGCTTTCGTAGTTGTTCTTCATTTAACTTCATACCCGTCTAAACTAGTTATTGAAATAATTGTGTGAAAACCTGATATTTCTTTCTGAAAATAATATCGGTAAGATAAAAAAGTTGAAAACATAACCCTTGACTATACTTTATTACTGTTTGGACTTATCTATTGTTGTTTTGACCTTGTTCATTGCAAATATCTGGAAGACATGGTGCTGAACAATATTTTATGGGTTATTTTATATTTCACGAAGGTCATTACTATATGTATTCAGTGCCGCCTTAACCTATGGGCCAACGGTTTTGACAATCCATAGGGTTCCCTAACTCCTGTGTTCGATAAATTATGAATGAATAGAGGAAATAACACAAACACATCTATTTTTACATTTATAAAACTATCAAATTCTTTTATATTTATTCATTATTTATTATGAAGAACAATGGGACTTCGTTAGTTATTCTAAATAGTACTTGGAGGAAGATCCGTATTTAAGCCCTGTAAGACTACTTCAATGAGCACGAAAACTTTGAGTAATGGAGGAGAATCACGGACGATCACATTGGCTTATTTGTTCTTTTGATTTTTTTTCGGCTATTAGATTCGATTTACTCAATTTTCATTATAAATAGGAACAAAATAAAGAAAGAAGAAATTAAATGACATGTAAATATCGGCAATAGTAGATGATAAAAATTCATAAAAATAGTACTACATAACCTATAAATTCAACCTTCGTTCTAGATTTTTTATCAGAATTTTTTTTATTCAATTACTTAGAAATACAATGACTTCATAAATATATTGTTGTGCTATGTTTTATAAAAATAAGCTGCTAAAGTAATTAACAATATTTGAAACGATATATTTAGAATAATTTAAATTCGAACGAATTTTAAAATATAAAATCTTAAGCAAGTGTTAATTATTTAACCAAAGGTTCGGTTTTAATAATCAATTAAAACACGGAGAGCACAAATGTTTATTTTGTGACAGTTCTAAAACAATGGAAACCGAAAACAAACGCGTGGATGGTTCGCAAGCGCCCCTTCATTTATGCCCAAAAAGTGACGCCTGACTGGTAGTCCGCAAAT
>NW_027110474.1:125127-136376 GCF_000696795.3 Halyomorpha halys
GATTTACACTTTTTTGTGATCTAAATATATAAGATGTTCCTTGTTACATTACTTTTTTGTGATTCATTATATACTATTATAATTTATCAGTTAGAAATTATTTTTTGTGACATTTACTCTCTCTAATAAAACTGGCAAATAAAACAAATAATAACCTAATTTTTTTTTTTAAATTCCTACAACCGGCATTCCGTTATTAAGATCTAAAAAAGAGCGAATACCGGTATTGAACTTTTGGTCCGATACTGCAATCCCTATTTACGATCAATTTGGACTTTTAAACCACTGAGGTTACTTTTCCCTGTGTAAATGATTTATGTAAAAAACAGTCAAAAGATACCTTTGTATAGATTTAAATTTTTTTGAAGATATCATTTTTTTTTAGAAACAAAAACAATTTTTTAAATTTTTCTTCTATATTGGTCTACTGCAAGATTCACTCTTGGGTGTCCTATTTTCTGGTAAATTACCACACCTTCTGTTTTTGTTTGTTGTAGGTTTTTTTTAATAGAGACTGTATGACTTGCGCCTTCATGTTTGGCTGGTTGAATTGCAGTGGGCTGTGTATTGTTAATAGTAATGAAAAAGAAAACAGAATTAACAGAAAAGAAAACTATATTGCATAAGTTTTAGGTTGTGGAGGGGGTGTAGAAACAAAACATTTATTGTTAAAAGGAGTTAATTAAATTAACGATCTTCTACTGTAAGAGTTTCTAGAACAAATGTGAAATTGGTGAATGACACAATCTTCCTTATTTAAATATAATAGTTTATTTCAATACAACGACGTTTCGGGGTTATGCCCTATCTTTAGGTTGCTAGAAAACCAAATTCAACAAAATTTAAACATATGCTTATAACATTATACAAAATAAAGAAAGAAAAAATTAAATGAAATGTAAATATCGGCAATGTAGTAGATGATAAAAATAGTACTACATGACCTATAAATTCAACATTCGTTCTAGATTTTTTATCAGAATTTTTTTATTTAAATACTTAGAAATACAATGACTTCATAAATATATTGTTGTGCTATGTTAAATAAAAATAAGCTGCTAAATTAATTAACAAAATTTGAAACGATATATTTAGAATAATTTAAATTCGCACTAATTTTAAAATATAAAATCTTAAGCAAGTGTTAATTATTTAACCAAAGATTCAGTTTTAATAATCAATTAAAACACGGAGATCACAAATATTTATTTTATGACAGTTGTAAAACAATGGAAACCGAAAACAAACGCGTGGATGGTTCGCAAGCGCCCCTTCATTTATGCCCAAAAAGTGACGCCTGACGAGTAGTCCGCAAATTCAAGCATGTACTAACCAATCCTAATAATCTATCCATACACTTGCGGCAACGCGAATTCTCCATTGTTTGCCAAACATATGGAAGCACCTGTACACTTCGTTCAGATCGCTGTCACCAGTAGCGCTAGAATACGGATTCTATCCACCTGCATACAGGCGCTACCTGTTTACCATGATGTAACTAAAACAAAGTTCACAAAAATTGCACAGGCCTCTAAAACTCGTATACGCTACCATAGTGAAGAATAACATTTTTATTAGTTTTATCAGCCAGAGACATACCAATAAAGTGAGTGAGTGTATTAAACATATTTCAAAATGTAAAAAAAAAACAACTAATACAAATCTATTTTTGAATGTAAAAAAATTAATACAAATACGTTATTTAAACAATAACAATAGGTAAATTTAATTAACGAATATAAACTATAATAAAATACAACTATATGTAGAATTATATATACTGTATATATATAATGATATACTGTATTGTAACCAAATAATTTGCAAACTCAATATAATGAAATAGCAAGATTGTGAAGAATACTTATATTGTATAAATTCAAAATCAATAATATGTGTTACTGTAGATTGGAACACTAAACTTCATAGAATTCGTAGAATAGTTTTCAATTTTATTTGTAAAACGGAATAAATAAGGTAATTTTGAATACTCACACTATTTATTGGTTCCCCAAACTCTTGTATTTGAAAGATTTCCCCTAGAAAAAATATATGTATATGATCCACATCATATCATTATTATTATTTTTTTATAGTCCCCATTCTCAAGCTGCAAACTTATATATTCTAAAATGTATCAATTTTTGACGGAATTGCATAAAGTCGTCGTTTTTTAAACATAATTTTCGCTTTGATTATTAGGTTGTACTTATTCGACGCGGATTTTAATGTCCTTTGATTTTTTATAATCTTTCAATTTGTAATCAACCTTAAACCTTTTTTTTCGCTAAAATATACCGTTTAGGTATCTAAACTGAAAAAAAGTCCATCAATTTCGAGATTTTTGGCTGCTTTGAAGTTCTTTGAGTTCTCGACTTTGAAAACTGGAATTCAACATCATAGAACATATAAAACATCATAACTTTCATTGTGTACCAAGGTAAAATGTATGGTTACCGAACTTAAGTTATATAAAGAACTTTTCTTATATTACAAAAATAATGTCATTTTTACAATTATTTAATTCCAAAATAGCTTATTAATTTTGCAATATCACTATCCCAAATGATACCTTTATTTATTCAAATTAACGGATAAATAAAAATCATAATGGATAAAGAAAAACTCTTGGATCATTACTAGATCATACATTTTTAACTACCAGGTTAAATCATGTAAATTTTAATCATCGACGGTTTTATTTAATTTTTTATCATCTGTCCATTTTCGCTAATAAGTATATTTTCGCACATCTGCTAATAAACGTCAAACAAGATACATTATCAATAATTCTATTTCAATTATGTGAATTTTTGTTAATAATTTAATTTTTTTTCAATTTTAATATAATATATACGCGTGTGTAAATTTTGAGATATAACAGATTAATAATAATCAGGAGCTACAAAAAAGTTCATATAAGCCATGGTCTCAATATAATAGGTGAAAATTGATATTTTGTAGTTTTTTAAGCGCCACGTTTTGTGAAAATCACTTGTCTATACATGAAATATATAGTAAGAGGAAGTATTGAAAAATTTCGAATCCAAGTTTTCAACGCAAAACGTATGTTAACAACAGCCTAGCTCTCAAAGCTGTGCGAAACTGATATTGCATATTTATGGCGGATACATACTAGGGATGTTACAACGTTTCCGTTCGAATCGACCAACGTAGAACGCCACTTTATATAATAAATTTTACACTTGCCTAAAAATGGTTAATGGAATAAAATATATATGAATTAGACAATTATTTTTCCATAGTAGTTATTACAATAGTCAGATTTTACTTTCACTAACCAGTATGAAATATATAGTATGAGAATGGTCATCCCATAACATATAAATAGCTTTTATGAAATGCATAAGGATTGATTTCATCTCTAGGCAGTAAGTGAGTGTTACAAGGGGTGTCTGTAGCTGAAGGAGCTGAGGCGTAGGTCTTGCAACTTGGAAACTGAAGCGGCGCTGGTTCAAATCCGACCTGATGATAGAGAAATAAAACCTGGCGATCCCACTAAATGAAAACTAGACCCCCACCATGGTCAGGATAGGGTGATACTCTATATATAACCCTTCCCTGTATGTGAGAAATTACCCAAAAAAATAAATACCTAACAGAGTTTTACTGAATAGAAAACAATAACTCAAAAACTATTCTAGGTATATATGATATGATTATTTTAATGATTTCAAGTATGGAACGATATACCAAAGGATGGAATGAGAACTAGAAGGAAAATCTTCTTCTTAAGTATTTAGAATTAATCGTTACAGATCCTTCAGATTTTATAGAACGTGTTTTAGAAGTTTTGAGAAACAAGTAAAAAAAAAAAACTAACAGAACACTTTTATTAAATCAGATGCTTTTTTATTCCTTCGGAAATGAAAAAAAAAAAAAAGTGAGAAATAGAAAACTAACATCAGACAATTATAGCGAGTAGGTTGGTCGATGTACGACTTGTTACAATCTCACAAGTGATCAAAACCCAATACAATCCTTTCCTGCTGAACCCGCCCCGCAAGACCCTCGAGGAGCGACGGTTCTATATCACTTTTGAAATATTAGCTTAAAATGGGAAGAGGAGACTTTAAGATAGTTAAATCGAGCAATATTTAAAAAGCGCCTGACATTGAAAACAATTTTTGAGCAAATATATAATAAAACATAAATTAAAATAATATTCATCGCGAAAAAATAAGTTATAATTAATATATATCAATGATGATAAGATTATTAAAATGGGTTACCTGGTTTTGTACTTATTCCCTTATAAGTCGATGTTGAAATGTACAAAAAGATGGTGAGAGGATATCATGAAGTTGCGGAACCTGTACGGTCCAAACCGAACATTTAAATAATTTTTTATAGGAGTTTAACTTTCCTTTTACATTGCTCTGGGATTAAATTTTCCTGAATAATACCCGTTATCGCAGTTTACGGCTGATTAAGAGCGTATTATTAATGACACTCTTATCGCTAAAATATCAATCTATCGCTTCCGATTTTAATACTTGTAACTAAGCCAAGTAGGATTTATTCTAATGAGCACAGATGTTTGATGTGGCTTCGAAAGCGGATTTAGTCAGTTTGTATTATCTAAAAAAAAAAAAAGAAAAGAGGATTTGGCAGTGTCAGAGGCACGATCATGTGTTTGTCGTGATTACCGATTGATGTTAATGGGAATTTTTCTTTTTGAGAGCATGTCGTAGTTGTTCTTGAATCCTAACAAGTTATTAAAATTTTAGATGTTTTATTGATGATGAAAACGGTTTCTTACAGCCAGGATAACGGAAAAAAAGTTGGCCAAGTTGGGCACCGCACATTATATCAATTCCAGGTAAGCAATTAACTGTTGTTAGTGATGCATCGTGGGGCTCGAATGGGTTCACCAAGTTGAAAATATAAAAGTCATTAGTTTGTGCTTAGATGGATTATGGTTCGTTTATCTATGACTCTGCACATCGTCGAATCCAGGCTAAGGTCATACAAGAATCCGGATCGCAACGGACACATTCAGAACCAGTTCTATTCTAAGGATCTGCTCTAAAGTGGTTCTACCTTCCCTGTTTAGGAGATAAAAACTGGCTATCAAATATGTTTCTAAATTATTTCCAATCCAAATTCCTCATAGCTTATCAGCAGAAACCATACCCAACACTTCCTTGGAAGAAAGAATCACTTTAGCTGTCTAAGCAATTCCGTTATTGAAGCCTGAAACTCAGAAACCACCTTAGACTCTAAGCCAATGCTACCTCTTTCCCACATGCACAAAAATAACAATTTATTAAGTATAAAGAACGGTTGTCGCGTATAGTTTAAAATATTCTAGAACATTTGTTTATATACACTGAAGAAAGCTTAACCTCTCGTTACCCACGATTCAACCCGAAAATTTAAATTAAATAAATTATGTTCAATATATTTCACCAAACTCCAAGGGATACCATCTGCCCACCATTTTTGCATTTTAAATAACTCAAAAGACAATTGTAATAATTTCAGATTCGTTGAACTCATTACAACGTTCGAGAAACATGCATCCGGAACATTCACTCATCATAAGATCAAGTCCATAAATTTATCTGAAAATCTTACAGAAGAGGAAGCTTAAGTCATATGGATGTTGATTTTTAAAATTTTATCGCATCTTTTCTAAATTATAACTCTTATTCGATTTATTTATATATTTTTAGCTTTATAATTATAAGTATCCATAAGCCTTGATGACCAAAAGGTATTACGCCTTTAAACAAGACCAAGCAAACGTAGTATGCCAAGTACATGCGTCTCACTCCATAACTTTTGTATTTATTTTTAGTTTCACTTATGTACACATAGAATACATAGTAAGGAGAAGTATTGCGATCGTAAAAAATTTTGAATTTGAATTTTTGACGGAAATAGTAGACGTTTAATGATCCCCTGAGTCCATATAATTAAGTCACGCGAAATAGTCTCTTTGTATGAACAGCATTAATCAAAAATAAAAGTTGTACCAAACTTAAATTATATACTTTTTCGATAAAATCGATTAGCCATAAGTGCCTCTTTATAGAATCGATTTTTTCAATTTTCTCAATAATTGTTCCAACTATTTTAATTAATGTCGATATATCATAATAAAACTTGGTGATTTTTTAATATCAGCAAGTTCTCACTGTTATTGAAATGGTTACACAGTTCTTGAATTGAATTTAAAATTTATAGGAACAGAAAAATAAAATTTAATATTTGAAATTTTCTCTTTCTGGGGTTGCTAAGTGAAAGTTGTGTGACGGGCGTCTCCACTAGATTTTTTCTCTTCATAGCCCCTTATTTTATTATTATTATTTTTTTTACAGTTACATTTCCTGGAAGTTGCCCTATATTAACAGTTAATTAATAACAAAATTGTATCCTCTTATTAATTATGGAATAATGAGGTAAAGCAGATTGAGTGAGGACCAAGATGAAAAAACACTACATAGGTTACAGAAAAATATAAATCAATGAAAGCACTATACCCATATGCCTGTAATAAAAGTTGATTAATTAAAGGAAAAATATTGAGCCATTAAACAAGTATTAATTCATAAAATACATACTAAAACTTTTGTTTGTCAAGTCTATAATTAAAAATATACATTGATATATACTAATATCTATACTAATTGATATAAGCTCGTGCTATTGTTTTCAAAAATACCAGTTATTTTGTGTAAACTATACGTGAATGTTGAAAAATAATAAATAGCGAAATGAACGTGGAAAAGGTGGAAGGTCAGTTTGTGAGTTGTTATACAATGCATTTCTGAACCTCCATTCTTCGACATTTGATAATGATAGTGTCCAACACTAGAATCTGGCCCACGTATTTTTGCAACTCCAATATTCTTTCTTGCAAAGGATAGCCCCTCAAAGCGTCCACGTATCAGGAAAAAAATGCTAAATTTTTGTTTTTACAATTGATATCTTAAACCACTAGCTCTACTACACTACCCAGTCTCGATCATTTGTTATAAGATTATAATGATTACATAGTATGAATTAATTTATATTAAAAAAATTAACATTTAAAAACAACTTAATTACTTAACAAAGAAATTAGTGAGATATTTGAAGAAGAATATAATATACGATAAACATATTACTGACTTTCGCTATTTAACTAAGCCCAAGAAAAAAATACATCTAATCTTTCAACTGCTAAGATTGTTAAGACTTAATTTAATTTTAATATAGTAAAAAAAATGTTATTTACATTGGCAATCTTATCTACATAACACACGACTATTACAGATTATATAATTTAATTTTAAACCGGATTACAAGCGGAGGAAAGAGACTTTCACATTAAAATAGTGGAAGTATTTAAAGAAGGTGAGGCGAGACGCAAACAAGAAACATGTTAGAAACCAAAAAAAATTAGTACTTGATAGATATATAACACATGGAATGTGTAATTATATATAGTTTACTGTGTCTTCTCCCGTTGATTGACCTGTGGCATTATAAGGTTTTGATATCAGTCCAGCTAAGGTGGTATAGTCTAGCTATAGCCTATGGCTACACCGCAGAATTTATGGAATCCCCTGAGATATTTTTTCCCCTTCATTAAATAAAATTAGTACTTCATACATATATAATACATGAAATAAACCCAATTATTTAACATTATTATTAAATACACTAAATTATTTAAATAAATTAATTGGTTTCCATTTATGTCCAACACTCTTTACATTACATCATCAACAGTCCAACGTTTCGGCCAATTCGGCCATCCTCAAGGACAATCTTACAATTAACAGCTTATTATACATACATTTGTAACAATCTTATATAATAACTGATATAATCTTATGTCTGAAATGATATGAGAAATAAGGAGAAGAATCCCAATAAAACAGTACTAGAGCACCATGCAGCTAAAAACCAACACAAATTTGATTTTGATAGCACCATAATTTTATATAAAGAAAACAATATGTTAAAAAGAAAAATACTTGAGTCAATTTATAAATCAGATAACATCATTTATACAGTAAAATTTTAAACGGATACAAGAAATTTTTAGAGATTTCAAGCAATATAAATTCATGAAAAATATGGGTAAAATTTTATTTTACTATTTACAATTAATTTTAATATGAATTTCATTAATAAAATAAAAATTTAGACCAAAATGCTATTTGAAATAAATACATTATAAGCCTGACCTGAGTGTATGGAAGGTTAAAATAATTTGTTTATATGATAGTTGATAGTGTTAAGTTGACCTAAAAATAAAAAGTTTAAAAATTAATGAAATAATGTCAAAATACGTAACTAGATATAAGCTTACGTAAGCTTATTAATAATTAATGAAATGAAATGAAAAAATAACTTTATTCTGGGACATATGTCCCCTAAGAATAAATACATGGTTCATATACTGAGATTTTTATCTGGCGAGCGTTTACAAATTTTCAGTTAGTAGAATGAAATTAAATTAGTATATTGGCTTTACTACTGTTTATAATGTTAATCAATACCTGCCTATTTATTTGATTACAAAGATGTGGAGGTTTGGTTATTCAATAAATGAAGGAATAGGTGTTGTTTAAAGGAGAGAATGGATAAGGACTGGCGAATGAAGATGGGAAGAGAATTCCAGAGGGAGGTTGCACATATGACGAAGGATTTGCTAAAGAGGGAGGTTCTATAGGAGGCCATATATAAATCATTCGGATGGGATCTGGTGTTGGATGAGTGGATGGATGAACGAAGAGTGAGGAGATCTAGAATATAGGTAGATTTTTTGATGTTAAGAACTTGGAATAGAAAAACACCAAGGAGGTTGGATAGAGCCACTTCAACTCGGAATACCAGCGGGAGACTTGAGAGCGCCTAGGGAACCCAAAGATAAATCTTACAAAGTTATTCATGAGTCTCTTCAGTCTCAACTCTAGTCCTGCAGATAGCCCTCCATACACCAAGGATCCGTAGTCGAAGTGGGGGAAGACGAGAGAGGATACTAGGAGCTGAGGAGTGTTCTGAGGAATGGAATTACGGAATTTTAGGAATTGTTTGAGTACAGTTATGGATTTGCGTGTGTTTTGGGAAATATGGTTATTCCAGGAGAGTGAATCGGTTGGTTGTTAAGGAATAGTAGAGGACAGTAAGGGAGAGTATGAAGGAAGCGCTTGGAACCAATAAGAATGGCCTTCGTTTTTTTTGCATTCAGCTTCAAATCATTGTTAGATGCCCATGCGTTAATGCTGTCAATATCTTCATGTATCTTTTGGATGGCCTCAAGCATTTCGGAGGGATGGAAGGACAGATAGATTTGGAGATCGTCTGCGTATAGGTGGTACTGTGCGTGGTGAATGGAATCAGGAAGATCATTGATATAAATGGAGACAAGGGTTGGTGAAAGTGAGGAGCCCTGAGGAACACCTTGTGACAGAAGCAGGGGAGAGGAAAGAGGTTTATTCGGAATGGCGACTGTTTGGGAACGATGGGACAGGAAGGAGAGGAACCACTTTAGGACACTATTTGACATGGAAAGGTTTTGAAGTTTATTAAGGAGGATCTTATGACTAACTGTGTAAAATGCCTTAGAAAAATCAAAAAGAACTAAAATTGTTATTTGATGATTGTCTATAGCAGATTGGATGTCTTGGGAAATTTTCAATAAAGCGGATTTTGTGGAATGTTGGGAGCGAAAACCGGATTGGAAAGGATTAAGGAGAGCTTATTGCTCGAGAAAATTATTAAGTTGGGAGTGGACTAATCTTTCTAGTGGCTTGACCAAATTGGATAGAATGGATATTGGCCTAAAGTCGGAAACTGAAGAAGGAGAAGGAATATGATTTCTTATTAATTTATTATTTCATATGGTAATTTAACTTGTAAATAATGACATAGGCAGAATAGACTACAAAACGTTTTTTAAAGAATTGGATGTGATGTGTAAATTTATATTAAACGTATGTTAAATTATTAATAATAATGTTAAAATGTATGTATAATAAGGTGTTAATTGTTAGATTGTCCTTGAGGATGGCTGAATTGGCCGAAACGTTGGACTGTTGATGATGTAATAATGAGTGTTGAGACATAAATATATACCAATTAATTAATTTAAGAAATAAATACCAGTCTCAAGAAATTGAGAAGATTATATATGCATTGAACGAGATGAAATTAACTATCAGAATATGTTGGTAGAACGATATTATTAATATTCTATATAAAGCTTTAAGTAAATCGAAAGTAGCTCCCGAATCGCCCATAGATGATCGCAATATCATTTCAGGACTGTAACTTCTTTAACATATTAAAAAATTTTTTTATTTATTTATGGTCCAAATAAAATTAAGTAAAGTAGACGAAAACTGCTAGTTAGAGGAACAGCAGAAGCCTATAAAAGGGCCCCATAAGGGATTCCTTTGAGTAATCGATACATAAGATTGGATTAGGCATAACAAATGGTTACCTCTTCACATAATACTGTTATTTATTATCAGCTTTCGATTCGGCGTATTCTCTTGAATCGTTTTGACTGTTGCCAATCTATTGGCGTATTGTAAAAGATAATCTGTTACAAATAGCACTGATTTATAATTTAAATTATTGGAATTATATTAGTTTTACGTTGTTTTTTTTACATATCGGCATGACCTTTTATTACCATGACAGTTCATAAGACATGCAGCCATTACTGACTCTTTAATACAGTAACTGGCTTGTAAATGAAAATTAACATAATCTTTGGATCATAACTTTCTTAACTGGTCTCCAAAATGTTATTGTAACTGGAAGATAAGGATTTGTTTATTGTATAATTAATAATTTTATATACGTACTTAGGGTTTAATCTAAAAGTTGAAATTTTATGATCTAAAGACATTTTATGTGTCGAATTTTAAAATTAAAAATTAAAACGCATATAGAAACATCTCCGAACACAGAAATATTTCAGATGGAAAGTCAGGAAAATCTAAAAGAAAAATATAGTTAGGAAGGTATATACAAGTACATTAGTGAAACCCGGACAACGCGATGTTATCACTGATGACGAATTTAATGTGAAAATGATTGTTGCTCAAATTGTTTGTTTGTACGGTTTACCTTCCCGACTGCTTGAGAGAAAATAAAAGAAAAAAGTAGAACAAATAATATGAAATTAAGAAAATTATGTTAGATGGTGCGTTCAGTAATGAAACATACAGTAAAATAATATATTACTTCGTTCCACACAGAAGTCACTTCTTAAATTA
>NW_027110474.1:140961-165040 GCF_000696795.3 Halyomorpha halys
TAATCATGTGGCATCAACTACTACAGAAAAAAGAAGCCGAAACGTTGGCACATTAAAATAAGTTAATCGAACTTATTTGTGTTTTTCATTGACTGCACCCCCAACCATCTTCTCCTCATTTTATATTTTCGTAATTTTTTCTATGTACTATTTCATTTTTTTGTTCATATTTCTTCATGCATTCCTAATATATTTATTCTTATTTATTTCATTATTTCTGTATGTTATTTTTACTATATATATTTTTTTTTTTATTTAAGAAGTGACTTCTGTGTGTAACGCAGTAATATATTACTTTATTGTATGTTTCATAACTGAACGCACTATCTAACATCATTTTCTTAATTGTATATTATTTGTTAATAGTTAACCGTACAAGCATACAAATCGGGCAACAATTATTTTCAAATTATATTCGTCATCAGTGATAACATTACAGTTTCCGGGTTTCACCAATGTACTTACATATTTATCTAATCTGCAATGTTTATTTTAAGCATGCATGAACCAGTTTTCAAATTAATTACTCCTTGAATTCCACGACGATTTCGAAAATACCTGTCTCCTTCCACTTTCTAATTTTTTAAATGAAACCGTCTGCGATTAGTTCTGTTCTATAACATTGCTGACCACATCATTTATGATTTGTTTTGGTTGATTATGAGAAGTTACAAATTAGTTATTTTGGATTCTTAGGTTTTGGTAACCGTGCGTTTTTGGGATTACTTTGAGCACGATAAGTGCCCATATAACAGATATATATATCTTGCCCAAACACAATTTCCCGGAGTAATATAAATAAATTAAAAAGTATAATATAATTAAAATGTAATATAAAAAAATTAAAAATAAAGCAATTAAGAAAATTTAGATTTATTTAGATTCAACCTTTCATTGAATATATTTTATAATCACGTTAACAAATCACGATAAAACTAGTTTACGTTCAAAAAAGTAATAGTATTTTCATTTTAATCATTTCCACATCCATCAGAGATATCCAATATCATCCAGAATTTACCAACCCGCAAAGCTCCTGGTTATGACCTAATTACATCCCATATTCTAAAACATCTTCCTCAAAAATCTCTTATATTCCTGACCTACATCTACAATGCTGTCCTCAGATCCACATACTTTCCTGACCTATGGAAATTATCCATAATCAAAATGATTCCCAAACCTCGAAAGCCGCAAGAACACCCATCTTCTTACCATCCTATCTCTCTGTTACCTATCATGGGAGAAATCCTTGAGAAACGTATCTTAAAACGCCTGCACCCCCTCCTAGATTCCAACCGCATAATCCCAGATCACCAGTTTGGATTCCGAACACTCCACTATCCAGAAATGCCATCGTGTAATCGATGTAGTCTCGTCTTCATTGGAGCGCGGAATGTTCTGCTCGGGAGTCTTTCTTGATGTAGAACAGGCTTTTCATCGAGTCTGGCACTCAGGACTGCTATACAAGATCCGTAAATTCCTACCCTCTACATATTATCTCATTATCCGTTCTTATCTCTCAGACAGGTTATTTCAAGTAAATCACAACAGCGCTCATTCATCCCTGTTTCCTCAGTCTGTTGGTGTACCTGAGGGTAGTATCCTTGGTCCTATCCTTTATACAGTTTTTACAGCTAACATTCCAACCCATCCTAACACTATTCTCACCACGTATGCCGATGACACATGATTGTCAGTGAATAATGATCCTTCCATTGTATCCCAATCCCTCCAATCCCACATCACCCCCCTCGAATAATGGGGCCAAAACTGGAGGATTGAAATAAATTCCAATAAATCCCACCAAATCACATTTATCCTTCGCCGTAAACCTTCGTCTTGCCCTACAGTATCTTTTAATAATATCCCACTCATTCCTGTTGAACAGATCCGTTACTTTGGACTAAATATGGACAAACGACTGACATGGAATCCTCACACAAGACTGAAAAGACAGGAAACTGCTCGTCGATTCCGACTATTACAACATTTAATATACAAACGGTCCAAACTTCCAATTCATTACAAAAGACTGACCTACATGACTATTATAAGGCCTATTTGGACATACGGAGTTGAGCTATGGGGCTCCACTAAACCATCTAATTCCTCTCGAATCCAATCCTTACAATCCAAAATCCTTCGTAAAATCCTCAATGCTCCTTACTTTGTCACAAATAAAATCATACATAAAGACCTTAAAGTTCCCTATGTAACCGATCTAGCCCGAACCAGATATCACTCCTTCCATTATAAACTCTCTAACCACTCAAACTCCCTAGTTTCTAATCTTGCATCCTCTTCCATTCCTGACAATCCTCCGAGGCGCCTGAAAAGAAGATGGCCACGAGACCAGCTAATGTAAAATGTCATTAGAGTGCTACCAATGGGTAGTTTCTCTGCACGCCTGTAACACTCTAATTTAACTTAGATCAGATTTACTAAATGTATTATAATGTACAGCTGTAAATAGCAATAAATAAATATTAAAAAAAAAAAATCATACAGGTTGGTTGAACAAGAGAGAATGTGAATGTTAAATACTAAATTTATTGTAATGTATATTGGTATGAAGGGTGGCCGAAACAGAGCATCTATGGTTGAGGTTAATGAATTTTGATTTGGGGCTAAGAAATCTGCTGATGAATGACGATAATGGATGGTGATGGCGCGAATCAGATATAGAAGGAAGGCGACTCTCATGTTTCCTATTTCTTGTCTCTATGTCTCTCCATCTACCCTCTCCTCGGCAACCGGAAGGCTCCACGGATGCATCTTTACTCAATTATGGTTTTCTTTACAGAATAGAAGTGAAAAATCAAGAGTTAGGCGAGTTCGACAAGAACTGTGTAAGGTTAGAAAATTAGAAATACCGTCAGTACGTATGTATTGGTCTTAAAATGCAATACTCACTAAATTCAAAAACTAAAATTAAAATTATGTTTTTAAGTTAGATTTTAATTATAAGGAGTTAAAAAATATATATATTTAATTTAAACTGAACCAGTGAATATTATATTAATTATCCTTATGATTCAATGGAATAACACTTTTTTAATTGATTTTTATTAATCCTAATCTAATGATCATGTTATTAATAATAATTAATCTTCATATTTCTCCTTGACTTACTTTCCTGCTTACGATTAATTTTAATCTAATCTTCTGCAGGCAGAGCAGCATCAAGTATAATCATGTGGCATCAACTACTACAGAAAAAAGAAACTAAGCTAAAAATGCATTTAGAAGATATAAAGAATAAGAACATTATATAATTTTTATTAGAAATTCGAGGTTTTATATTTCTCTCGGAGAAAAATTGAGGAGCCTGAACATTCATTAATATTTTTTTTTACATCTCCAACGTTTCGGCCTACCTGGCAACTATCAAGGATAATTTTTTTTATAAATTTATTTATTGACCTTTACAATTTTACATAAAATACAACAATTTGAAGGAAGATTAAAATGGAGTGAGACAGGAATGTAGAGAAACTATCCATTGATAGCACTCTTAAAAAGTATATTATACATTTTAAATTTCACAACCTTGCAATCATTTCTAAAATATTTTTTTATTTAGGGACTAGGTCCCTTTAGGACAATTATAAGGTAATTTTAATTTTACAACATATATTGGCCAGTGTGGCTACACCTAATTGGAACTTATATTAAAATTTTATATAAATAATTTAAGATACAGAGATAATAAAAAACTAACTGACTGAATACAAAAAAACAAAACAAAAAGGCAGTTACATCTTTACTATTATAATATCGGATTAGATTGTCAGGTAAACGGGACCTGGTTGTACGGGATTGAGAATTTAATTGCAGGTTTTCTAGGATATAGGAGGAGCGCTGAGTACTAATTACTTGGATTAGAAAGGAAGCTAGGAAAATACTGGCACTGAGAGCCACTTCAGATCGAAGTAATACTACAGGTGATGTGCATATCTCTGCTCATCCCGAAAATAAATCGTACTGCACAAGTCCTGCCCAATTAATTTAAATTCGCACACTGTTATTCCGAAGTCTCCCATAATAAAGTTATATTTGTCATTTATATGATTTAATTATTTTAATTAAAAATTTTACTAACTACTTTCACACAGACGTAATTGAGTTGATATGTAAAATAAGTTAATAAAGAATGTTCAGGCTAAAGTAAGTCTCAAACAAGAAATTTAAAAAATATATAAAATAAAAAAAAGATTTTTAAGACATTAAAATTCCACATCTAAAATGTTTCGTTATATTTTAAAACTTAATTTTTCTCCTCCAAAATAATTGCTACCAAATTTTATTTTACATGATATGCCACCGTAATTGTTTTCAAAAGTAGATATATTAACTCTTTGAACGATTCTCATTTTAACTGAGTTTCACAGTTAATTTTTTAATTTAAAAGTATATGTTTATAAATATAGGAATAGAAATGGAAATGATTTTTTTTTTAAATAATTTATTATTGATATTTACAACTGTATTATTACACATCAAGTAAATTTGCTATAAGTGATATTATGACATGATAAAAACATGTGGAGATTCTACCCATTGATAGAACTCCAAAAACATTTCTAAAGGAGAAGATCTCGAGGCCATCTTCTTTTCAGACGTCTAGGAGGATTATTAGGTTGTGAAGGAGAAGCCAGGTTAGAAACGAGTTGGTTTGGGTGGTTGGGAAGTTTATTATGGAAGGATTGGTATCTGGTTCTGGCCAAATCGGCAACATAGGGGACATTGAGGTCCTGATGGATGATTTGATTTGTGATTAAGCTGAGAGGATTAAGGATTTTACGAAAGATTTTGGACTGTAAGGATTGGATACAAAAGGAATTTGATTGGTTTAGTGGAGCCCCAAAGCACAACGCCGTATGTCCAGATAGGCCTTATATAGTCATGTGAATCAGTCTTTTGTAATAGATTGGAAGTTTAGACCGTTTACAAAATAAGTTAAAAAAGCAGAGTTGATCCACTATGTTTGTCATCTTACTGACCTATGGCACCGAGTCCTGGACAACTACCTCAAGACACAGAAGCCAAATCCAAGATATGGAAATGAAGAAATTAAGAAGGGTGGAGGAAAAACAGGCTATAATAAGCTACGGAGGTTGGGCCATATAAAAGGAATTCAAGAGAAGGAACGGCCAAAATACATTTAAACAAGAGTGGATGGGGCAAGGTCAAGAATCACATAGGAAGTGATGTGCAGTCAACAAAGCATTCGACAAGGCAGGAATGGAGTGGAATAGAAGCGGCCAGCTAGTACAGGATCGGGGAGTATACATTCGACTGCGGTATAGGTGAGATATGACTACGAAGATGACTTCCACGTAATGTGTTCGGAAAATAGAAAAAGAACCTAAGAATTATAATCGTTTCAGAATTAAATTTCCAATAAGAATGACTCATCATAATTGCTTATTTTGAGGGAATTGTATATTGAAGAGACATTATCTTCGCAGCCATTTTAGTAATCTCGGCTGATCAACAAAATTCCAACTGCAATGGTGTATTGTTATAAGAAATGAAATTATTAAATATATATTAACAATCTATCCTAACAATATCGATCTTCCGAGAATTCTATTATGGACTGAATGATTCATACGAGTAATTTAAATTTATTATGATTTTTTTCTTCATTTTTTACACAATTTAAAAGCAAATGATTAAAACATATAAAATTGGCTGCTGTTTTTTTGCACTAACGCCTTCAGTATGTATTGAATCTAAAAAGTGGCCTCTATGAATTTGTCTTCAAAATTTCACTTGCAATTGGAATTAATATAAAAATCGTCCTATCCCATTGGAAATTCGTGAGTTACGCGCGCTGAAAAACTGTTAAAACTCAGCGAAAATCAATTAAAAATTCCAAAAATTGTAGATTGTAGGGGAATATATATTTATATGAGGACACCCCATGTGTTATGTATATGTGTATGTATTTACTCTTTAATATTAAAATTAATATAGGGTACACTTTATTGTGGTGATCCAATAGAGGTATTGGAAATCCCATAACGTACTTATGAAATACCTGTATATAACTACTGCTTCTTGAACTACCTGTATGTTTTGGTTATTTTTGGCCTGTTTTATTTATAGTTTATTAAAAATCACTCCAAATAAAAAAATGAATTACTTATAATATACACATGCACTGATAAATAATGGAAGTAAAAACAATTCTGGAGAGCCGAAGCTGATGAGTTTACTCATTACCACCAAAGCATAACTTGGAAATAACCATTTCAGGAGAGAAGCCATGCTCTATCTACGGCAATAAAATTAAATTATTGTCAAACTACTTTTTCAGTAACGGAAAAACAGCACAAAATACTCCATTGGGTTAATTGGCTAATATTAGGACTAGAAAATCTGAAAATTGGACAGTTAATTGTGATAGCTTACGAAACTTAGTTGGACTGTTATCGAAGATAACTAAAGATAACACATATTTTTTTAAAAAATTTATTTATTGATATTTACAACTGTACATAAACACATCAAGTAAATTTGAGGAAATCATAATGGTATGGTACAAGCACGTAGAGAAACTACCCAATGGTAGCACTCTAAAAACATTTTTACAATATAAAGTCTCGAGGCCATCTTCTTTTCAGACGCCTCGGAGGATTGTCCGGAATAAAAGAGGAAGCAAGATTAGAAACTAATGGGTTTAACTGGTTAGGGAGGGGATTTGGTGGAATTTATTTTAATCCTCCAATTACGACACCATTCTTCGAGGGCTGTGATATGGGATTGAAGAGTTTGTGGTGCAATTAAAGGGTTATTATTAACAGCGAGCACACATGCGTCATCAACACATATTTAAAATAATTTCTTATAGGAATAAAATTAAATATTGGATAAATATTTTTTTTTCGTACAACCCCTCACGATATACATAGATACGAGTGTTCCAAACCTAAGACCTCTGGCACATATATCATATGGATAAATATTCACATGACACTGAATATTATAACATATAAATTACTTTTTCTTCCACATTCATTCCATTGAATTATAACGGTTGTTATCTTCATGAAGACCTGAAATTCTGTCCAAAACGTTGACATTAATAAATAAGTGTTTACTTATTGGTGTTCTTCCCTGACCGCATCCCCTCCCCTTTACGTTCGTTTGGCAACCCAGTAAGTCAATGCACTATCTATGTCAATAAGCTACGGCTACTGTTAAATCGTTATTTAATGTTAAACATTTACAACATATAATAACTACGTTTATTCAAATATAATATTCAATAATAACATAATTGAACATAAAACATAAATGTAGTATATTTTCCAAAAAAGAAATAATTTCATAGAAAGAAAAAATTATGAAAACTCATATCTAGGATAATTGCAGGTATTAAAATAGAAACTTTTATTTTGGATATGGTAAATCTTCCTGAATAGAGAATGCGAACGGTTGATTAGCACCGATTAGCTACACGTTTAACGGTATTTTTTTCATTTCAGCCTAAGAAATCATGTGCAAAGCATAAATAATGAATAAAACAAAATTACGGAAAGTTATAATAATAGGATTTTCATTTAAAGGGAAGAAGGAATGGCTTAAATTAATTTATAAAATAATATATTTACTGTACTATATATCAATCTACTATATCTGTAATATTTACTCTACTATATCAACCCTCTGAGTTCTGCTCCACCCAGCCCTCTGTATTGGGTAAAATCTGGCAGTTGAGAGTGATTCTGACCAAATCACCTCCTACTGTTGGTCTAGTAACAGTAATGCACCATTAACCCTTTATGGGTTGTAGCGCTACAGATTTTAATTTGAACATTTTAAGTATACTGTACTTAAGGAACACTTTAAGTATCAGAATAAGAAGTTCATACTCATACCTGTTCGAGTATTTGTAATAGCTTCGTCTGAAACGAAAGAGTACCCACAATAATCACTACTACCGCCCTCTGTAGTAAAAAGAGGGCAAACAGTAGTAAAAACTTACCCTCCAGAGACTTCAATGGGCAGATGAGATGGGAATACTTTTCTTTCTTTTCATTGAATTTCTGACCTTTTGTGGGAATAGACTTCAAGAAGTGGTTCCCAGGCAAGGGAGTGTGGGAAAGAAATCACGGGTGGAGAGACGGGCAACTACTCAATAACATTTATAATAAATTACCTGAGTAAGTCAATTCTAATTTTCTTTCTCACTTCAACTGGGTCCTATTACATCAATTCATCAATAGCTGCAGTTTTCAATAGACCAAATAAAATTTTAGAATTAACAAAACATTAAAATAAAAAACATTTCAAAACAATTGTTATGTTTATAAAGTATATAAAAAAGAATTAATAATAACAGTATAAGGAAGTATACATGTAGGTAGACTGGAAACAAGTTACTAATAAATATAACCAGATGTGTTAGAAGTTCTAAATATACATATATCTAGAAACATAAATTGTAGGAGAGAGATTTTAGACACTATTCATTAAAATTAGTAATACATATGGTAAAGAGTTAGGTGTAAAAGGTAGAACATATAGGTGTAGAAGGTATGGTATAGGTGATCTGTTATACAGATATGTCTTTTAATATCTTTTATATGGAACATGACATCTTGACATGATTTGAATCGTTTAATTGCTGCATTATTCCAAGCGAAATTGAGGATTATAAGATTATTGGTCTATTAGAACACAATTTCTTTTGAACTATCTATAATATAAAGAATCATCTTTTAGTAGAAAAGCTGAGCCAAAGAAATTGTACGATAAAATACTGTCTATCTATCAGCTTGATTATAATATCAATAAATCATTTTATCATGAAGGCGGAAGGTGATAGTCTTCTTTTCATTGCCTTAAGGTGATTTGTGATAAAAAAAAAAAAAGCTTATTTATTTTACAAGCTTCTACTTAACTCTTGTGTTTTTACTATTTCTTATCTCTGATTAGTAATATATATCATACATATTATTTAAAAAATTAAATTAAAGGGTCACGGGTGTAGTACTATGCAAAGAAGTACTGTTACTAAACCAGCGGTTATGTAAGGTGTTGATTTGGTAAGAATCACCATAGTTTAACCCAACTAAGGGTACCCACTTCATGAGGATGGATGGAACCCCGAGGCCTTCCGAACTCACAAGGTTAACTCACAGCAAGAGTGAAACATAAATAATTATCAACCACAGCCAGATTCGAACCTTGAAGTGGGCATTCTGATCGACAATTTCGACGGAAATATACGTTTTAAAGTTCAAATAACTAACTTATGACTATAACTATATGAACATCCTAGTTCAAAAAAGGGAAAAAAATATGGCTAGACTGTCATAGTAACTTTTTCGTTAAAATCCCAACAAGAAGTGCCTCTTTAAATAATAACTATTACACTTTTTACTATTTTTTTTCAAAACAGCTCAAACGATTTTGATTAAAATCGGTAACTTAATGTAAACTTAGATGGTCGGTTATATTACGATAGGTCCTCTTATCCTCACTGAAATAATCTGGCCGGACTTAATTAGAATAACTAATTATAAAAAACCCAAAATTAAAAAAAAAATTATATGGAACATATAAAATCGTAGAAGGTAATACAGAATGAAAGAAAAACGCATAAATAAAATGTTTGTTCTACCAGGAGTTAAAATATTAAACTGGCGGACGTATGCACAGTAAGATTTTCCTTTTCGCCAGTCTGATTAATATTTCCATTTCATCATAGTTATGAAATAATTACCTTTTTAAATTTTTAATATTTAGATTCTTAGTGGGTGAGTTTTCATTAATATAATTAGATTTAGTGAAAATAATCTTATCAAAATAAACCTTATTCAAATTCTTTATTTTAATGAATCATTAACAACATTTCGGGACTATCGCCCCATCATGGAGTTATCTTAAATAAATATATCTTCAATGATCACATTTAACAACAATCATATTTATTTCAATTTCATAATAAATAAAATTTCATATTATGGAGATCTAAAACCATTATATAATTTCTTAAAACCTAAATAACTAAAGCAATAGATATCACTAAAAACATTGATAATGCCATTCATTTTAAGCCAGACACTAAAAATTTAAGTATTCATTATATAGATATTGTTAATCATTACGTAATTTAATGTTTTGTTTTTAAAAAAATATTGTCAAATAGATTTTTCATATTTTATGAAATAGAGATAGGAGAGAATTCGTATGGATTGTAAACTATGTGTTATCATTTTTTTAAAGTATAACCTTGTTTCAAGAATTTAAATAATGGTTTTAGAGTTTTCACACGCTTTTGTAATATTAATAATAATAATAATATTGAATGGATAGTTGAGTGCAGAATGCAAATTTTGCTAAACTGTTATATTTTTACATTTCTATCTTATTGTAGAAAAAAAAGGACAAATTTGGCAACGAGTAATATTAAAAGTATCTTTTTAAATTGGAGTCAGTGTATCGGTCAAGTAAAAGACTCATTTGGAAAATATTGCCACAGTAAATAATACAAAAAAATCTGTTCTGAAACGAGCGATTATTAATTTCATTACAAAATGGTAAAACATTGTAAGTGTACGTTACTTGTTAAAGGCTCCAGATTTGATTAAAGATAGATATCTTTTTAGGCCCATCATATTAACGCTAAAACGTAGATATTATAAAAAATATGATTTTATAAATAAAAAGAATACAACCAGATTATATTTTACCAAATGAAAGTGGAAAATGTTTAGATCGAATACAAAGAAAAAAAATGCATGTGAACTGATGAATACGCCAGTGAATGTATTCCTATGCACAAAGAAAATATTATGATTAAATTACCTTTTTATTTTATTATTTAACCTTGAAATGTGTTTGCTTTGTTTTTTTTAGGACTAAAAGTTACCAGGAAAAGAAAACTAAGGACAGGGCCTTCAATTAGAAAAGCATGGATAAGGAAGGACACCAAGACGAAGGTTATTATGTCACTGTTTGCAGTTAAGGGCAATGTCCTTAAGAAACTTAGTGCCGTACGTGTTGATAGTGAACTGTGGCACATCAATTTGTAGAATTTAAAGTGCGACACCATTGCCGCGACAGTAAATGCTGTCATGATGGCGGTCGAAATACAGTGTATACCGTGGTAGCGGCTACAACATTGGCGGCTATTTTTTACATTCACTTACCTATATGTGGAATACACAGGAAGTGGAAGTATTCCGATGGTGCTCAATTTTCAATTTTCAATTTTCAAGTCTCACCAAATGTGGTCTTCTCCCTAACTTAAAAACGAAAACTGGTACGAAACTGAAATGTTTCGATAAAATCGACTCACTGGAATTGCCACTTTATAGAATTCATTAATCACATTTGTTCGATTTTCTCATAAACGGATCTATCGATTTTGATTAAACTCCATATCAATGAACAATTAAACAGTGGTTAATACCAGCTAGATCAAATGAATAAATATAATTATAATAAACAAATTTATTATTTTTATATTTGTTATATTGGGGAATTCGGGAGAGTAAATTTATCGATCAAATGAAATACAAATTGTGACTTCCATTTCACATGACAAGAAAGAGAATGAAAAAAGGGAATAAATTGAAATATTTGTATTTAGTGTGTAGACTGGAATTGATTATAAAAGAAAAATGTAGGAAAAAAAAAATGTTTTCTCTCTATTTTATTATATCATGTAAAAATATGTAATTTATATGTGTCCGATCACGGATTGATTAGTATGCTGTGTATAATGTAGCAACTCGATGTATTTGAGCAAGGATGAATAAAGCATGTCTCCACATGAAAGGATTTAATAACTAACATAAGTAAATAACAGACAAAATTTATTTTCCAGGTTATTTCAACTTATTCCATTTATGTCTCGGTGACCATAAAAATGAATCTTGACATTTCGACGCTGTCTGCATAGGTCAACTATGGAGAAATTGAGCCAAAATAAAAAAAAATGAATTCTTGAACCTTTAAGCATTAATACTTATGTATCGATACAATGGAAATGATGAGGAAGCTATTCTAATAATTTGGAACATGTATGCATGTACTATGCATATGGATTATATACTAATATACATGTCAGACTTTTTTTTTCTCTAAATGAGATTTGTTTTTAATTTCTGTTGGTAGTAACCACCATGGTGCAAGAACTATGAATCTTTTATAGATACTATTGTACAGGAAATTCCTATCAGGACGACCCTGAATAGAGTACGCCTTGTAACCTTCAGGAACATCCTATTGCATTTTCCTAAACCATCACACTGTAGCTCTTGGTGGAAATGCTAAGAACATTAATCTATTAGCTCCACACACGAGCTTCAATTGTATAGCGAGGCTTTGTTGGACAGCGCGCCTACAATTAGGGGAGATCCCGCGACCTCTCAAGTAAGAAGTTAGAATTGTCCTGTGTAATCAAAAGCCATCAGGACAAACGATGTGACAATTGAAGTTAACTAGATGTGGGTCCTTAATATTCAAATCAATTTTAATCAAACTACATTGCTACCACCATTACCTAACATTTTGTACGTTTGTGCCCAATGTCGGGGATTATTTTGTATTATATTATAGTATCAGTAAAGAATCTGCGTTTTTTTTTGATTCCATAGAAGAACTTGGTAAAAAGAATCAATTTCATTTATGAAATATTTCTCATTCAGTAATGATTCGAGAAAATTTAAATACTGAGTTTATGCATAGAGTTTTGAGTTAGGTCTAAGCGATTTTCACTATTAATATTAATTATTTAATGGTGGACCAAGTCGTGAAATTAAATTCTGGAATAAATACCATAATGATCGTAATTAAGTAGAGGAGGAAGACGAAAGATCGAAAGAATCTTCGATTTAAAAATAGAGAGAGGATGATATAAGTTAGGAATATAAAGACTTCCAGCAAGGAACCTTTTACCACCCTCCCTAGTTATTCTTACTTCATTTTCAGATCAGAGAGGATAATTAAATTGCTCAAAGATTTCCCCAGCAACAATCACCACTCGTCCCTCTTCTGAGCCACCGCCATCCAATCTCACATTCAAGTTCCAATTTTCTTTATCATTCTTAGCCCTAAAATATGTACCCCCCTCCTCTCCGTCTCAACAGGCACTTAGTCAGAGTCCTCTCATGAGGTAAATCAACAGATATTCAGGGATGCCCTATCCCCATTCAAGGCTTCCAAGCTTGATAAAAACGAAGATATTCGGCAACCCGATATAAATATCTTTCCGATTGCTTCTCCATCTTCAGTCATCAGTACTCTGTACTCAATAGTCACTGACGTGTAGTGAAAGACATTACTTTTTTTAAGACGCAAGATACAGATGCTATGACATACTATGTACAACTATTATCTACTGACAACTATAAACCACTCGTCTCCTAGAGTGTCCTTCAACAGCTCTGTTCTACTTTTGATTTTTTTTTTTAATCCTTTGCTGGTCATACGGGAGTGTTGCCTACAGGTAACCAACCTATCCTAACTAGACTGAGGTAGGAGAAAGTTTTCATTCCGTAGGACAGCCTTAAAACAAAAGTCAACCTTCCATGGTTGGATTCGAACCGGCCCACTGTAATTACGAGGCTGATAAGGTAGGCGCATCAACTCCCTTGGATACAAACGGATAATTTAGACTTATCTCTAACATCAAGAGATATTTATATGCAATATGAGATGGTGGTGGAGAGATAGAAACTCTATGAAGAGAGTTGTTGATAAAGTTGTCAATGGAGGAATTTGAAATAGCTGCCCACGCCCAGGGCTATTTGTAGATCAGGGAGTCAAGCAGCTCCCTCACGACTACAGCAAGGGGTAGACTTTTTTAATTTCTGTGGTGGTCCCACGAAATAAAAACAAGACCCTCCACAATGGTTAGAATATGTTGGTTACCTCTAAATGTTACATTATAAACGCATGTATTTACTTTTATGAAAGCATGCGTCACATAGTTCACACTGTGGCCACGGCTGAACAGTGAGTGATTAGTCGGGTGCTTGGGGAAAAGGTGAGTCTCTTGGAGATTTGCCCAAGATAACATTCAAACCACAAACCAGTGTAGTCACTAGTTCAGAATAAACCAGGGGAGTCACTACGAAGCGAACTTATTTGTTTTGCCATCGAGTCACAAGCGTATTCATGGAGTACGAACTTCTCATTACAGCCGTCTTCAAGAGACTATGTATAATTTATAAGAGATACGTAAAATTCCAAAAACAGATATAAAAATCTAGAAATATTTCCAGTTTTTGCAGTGTTTTCTAAATTGCATATATTAGAGTATCAAAGATTTTGTCCTTATCCTTATGTAGTCAATTCGTAATTGAGCAACTTCTAGAAAGCCAATTAAACTCTCCAATCACAAATCTAATTCAATTAACATCAACAATACATTTTGTTTCACATCAAGATCATGAACATTGTCGAATATCAACTGAATATTTTCATGTATATTTATTTTGGCTTATATTGAAGAAGACATATTTCATAGTTCATTGCAGAATAAAATTTTAGTCTTCAGACTAATACTTTAACTGTGGAACAAGCACCAATAGGGATATCCTTTTCTCCATAACTGATCATGCCAATTGTTATGTATCTTGCAGCATATATTCTGTCATCAACATGTATCAATAAAAATATTAAGCTGAAAAAAATATTTACTATTGATATAAATAAAATATTCAAGATTGAGCATTATTAATAATTCCACTACTGTGTTAAAAACATGTTGGTACACAACAATCCGTGAGTTTTGAAAAGGGTTTACTTTTTCTAGACCAACGGTCGTGCAAGATGATGTGGTTAGGATCATGTTCAACAGCCAGGTTTTCCCTACTAACGAGTTTCCATTTTGTAGAGCCTGGGTATACCATAGGAGGGTCCCCTGACCTCGTAATCGATCCACGTAGATGTAACAGAATATATCGTTCATTTGTAACTGTTAAAATGGAAATTGATCACTTTTACCACTAACCCAATGAAATAATTATCTAGAGCCCAACTCGAACACGGCTCGGAAAATTGGATTTTCTTATTCACTGAGCTAGACTTACTCTTAATTTTATTGAACTACATATCCAGTGGTCATTCGAGGTACTCGTCAATATAATAACGATCAAATTTTGTCTGATTTCACTCTATTTTATAATCTTAAGCTTTTAGGCATGGTAATATCTCATTGCCTAATTTGCATGCTTTTGATTAATCCCACTATTATCTTATTTACACAAAATGGCGTGATATAACCCCGTGTTCAGGATAAAAAGTTGTCTTTTATGCAATCGTCACTTAAAAAAGCATGATAGACTCTGGTAATCAGTCTGACTTAATGACGGCACGTTTAGTTATTAAAAAAACCACGCGGAATTAATGAGTTCACTTAAAGTAATATGTATATTTCAATGAGTTAAGCATTCGCTTTCATTTTTGTAAATACTTCAGCTATAGAGACAATACTAGACAGATATATAATTAAAAAAATAATGAGTAGCAGAAGGAAAATAGAAACTAAGCTTTAGACACTTTTTCGAATAATTTGCGGTAAATAGACAATAAATGTAACAAAGTAATTTATTTGAATGAATTAAATATTAAAATTGAGAAAACAAATTATTTTACAATACGGTATTTTACGGAGCTTTTAAAAAATAATATTTCTTATTTGAAAAATTATAAGCCTTTTAAAGGCTTAAAAATTATATTTTATTTAGCCTCAAACTACATATTACAATTTCATTTTTTAATTTAGATCCTTTAAAGTAAATCATAACCTAGCCTACAAATCTCTCTTTTCTCAGTCCGCCGGTGTTCCTCAAGGTAGTATCTTAGGTCCCATTCTTTATACGGTTTATACAGCTGACATCCCAACCCACTCTAACACAGTCCTAACAACATACGCTGATGACACATGTATACTTTCTGTAAACAACGACCCAACTAATGCATCACAAACACTACAGGCACACATAACATCTATTGAAGAATGGTGTAAAAACTGGAGAATCAAAATAAATCCTGACAAATCCCACTAGATCACCTTTACTCTCCGTCGTAAACCTCTGCCCTCCTGTCCTACAGTATCCTTTCTAAATACACCACTAATGCCTGTTGAACAGATTCGATACTTAGGACTCCATCTTGACAAGAGACTTACTTGGAATCCACACACAAGACTGAAACGACAAGAAACTGCTCGTAGATTCCGATTGCTACAACACTTACTTGACAAACGCTCTGAACTTCCCATTCACTACAAAAAATTAGTATACACTACAATAATCAGACCAATTTGGACATATGGAATTGAGCTCTGGGGCTCCACCAAACCATCAAATTCTTCCCGCATCCAATCGTTACAATCCAAAATCCTACGTAAGATCCTTGATGCTCCTTATTACGTCACAAATAAACTCATTCACAAAGACCTTAACATCCCATTCATTGCTGATTTGACCCAAAACAGATATGCGTCTTTTCATTCCAAACTCCTTAATCATCCTAACCCATTAATTCTTAATCTTTCATCCTTAACAATCCCTGATAATCCTCCGAGGCGTGTGAAAAGAAGATGGCCACGGGACCTTCTAATTTAAATTAATGTTTGAAGTACCACCAATGGGTGGTTCCTTCCCAAGATTTTCAAGTGTATATGAAACATACTACATATTTACCTATTGTATTATTTTGTACAGTTGTAAATGACATTAAATAAATAATTAAAAAAAAAAAATTTATTTCCTGCTTAGGAGTAGTCCGTTATTGGTTTGGCATGACGTCATTACGACATAAGCACAGGCCTATTTACTCAGTGCGAGATTTACTTCAATTTATGTGTTTGTGAAGATCACTTCGATGTAAGTATAATGCAAGATACAAAGTGTAATTTCATTAGAGGTTATATTTATTTCAAAGGACTACTTATAGTAACTAAAAACATTGAAATCATAAACGAACAACCATAAAAACGTAATTCTGAGAATAGAAGCTTTGGGACAGATCGCACGATCTTTCCTTTTCACCTTCTTCTGGCTCCACATGTCAAAGGTCTTAGTTGTCCCTCAACAAAGCTAGGTATTGTTCGTGTCACGCTTCATCAATTCCAAATTCCTGGAAATTTATGTCTACCACTAATTACCGCCTCCTATAATTATAACCTATCCTAATATTTCACATAAATATCCCGGTATAAAAGAGAAAATAACCATTCTAAGTCTGATGTTAGAGTTTAGAAGAAGGCTCGAATAGAATAGTCGGAAGACACTCTATGAGGCAAGTTTGTAGGTAGTATATGGTGCGCGTTAGTCGCTGTATTGTTTCATATAAAGTATACCATACACTACTCTGTTGGCTGAATACCGTAACGGTCGAAACATGACTAGAAAACATTTTAGGTTCCAAAGTTTAGAAAAACTAACCATCTTATGAATTGCGCAGTACGATTTATTTTCGGGGTAACTAGAGATAAGCACATAAGCCAGTATTACGCCAAAATGAAATAGCTCTATCAATCCTTCCGATGCCAGTATTTCCTAGCTTCCTTTCTATTCCAAGTAATTAGTACTCAGCGCCCTCCTATATCCTAGAAAACCTGCAATTCAAATTGTCGGTCCAATCCCGTACTACCAGTTCGCATTCAACTGACATCTACCCTCCACCTCACCGAACTGCTTCGTTTGATAAATCATTTTTTATCCGAGCTGCAAATCTCTGGAACTCCATTCCCTCTAACATACGTCATGTACCAACCCTTTCCTCGTTTAAAACCCTTCTATTACTACTTCTTAGATTTTTTGTAACTACCTGTTTCTTTTATTTTTTAAGTATTTAGTCAGTTAGTTTTTTAAATTTATTTTTCTCTTTTCTATATTTAAAGTTATTTATATACAATTTTAATATAAGTCATAATTAAGAGTGGCCACACTGTTTTTTGGCCAATATAAGTTAATGTAAAATTAATATTACCTTTGTAATTGTTTTAATGACTGGGTCCCAGAATAATATACTATTTTTCATTTCATTTCATTTCAAAAGAATGGAAGCTTGGAAGTAGGATATTAAATCACCTGGACAACAATAAAATGAAACTCTTCTGATCTGAGAGGAGCCAAAACGTGTACATTTTAATCCAAAACGAAGTGAAATGAAACTCATATCAAATTAAAAACTATAAGATGCAACTTATGAAAATTATACTATATCCACAAGCAGTATATATACAATTAAAATTTGGCATAAAGTACAATAAACCCAAGTTTTATCGCTAATCCTGAGAAGAAGTTTGATTGGCATAAGCCGGGAAATATGATAGCGACCGTCGACCTCGTAAAATCCAGTTACTGAGATGAGGTCGTCGTCCTATCCCGAAACGAAGCTGGACCAAATAATAATAAAACCAGAAGCAGTAATAATAACAGTAATCAAGTTTGCAGAGATGCCCTTACGTTTGAAGTCCTTTTTTATTACATCCAATGAATCGTGACTACTTTGTTCGGCGAAAAGGACCCTCGCTACAACACGGATTTGGATATAAGACGGATCTTACCTGGTTCCCTACCCTCATTATTATCATTCTTAAAAGTACATGTTAATATTATATATTTTTTTTATTTTATTCAACCATAGAACAAAATATATAGTGCGGAACGCGCACCACACCCCTATCCCTTGAAATTCGTATTTCAGGATATCAAGAGGTAAAAAAAAATATAAATAACAAATTACAACTTTGTTCCAGCCTATAATAAAAAAGATAACAATGCAGGGCTTTGTGAATACTATCGGAAAAGATTGGTTTCGTCTTTTTGCAATTCCAACTCGTGCCTTTATTTTTCCTATTTACTCCATTAGTTATTGAACAAAATCTTTAATGTTTTGTATTTATCCACTTCTAACAATGAGAACTGATTATTTAATTACAATGGTGGACATTCCTGTTAACCTCAATGTAAACATTCCTTTCGTGGGCGTGGCCTTTTTGGCTTCCCTTCTGCTTTGAAGAAAAGTAGGGTTATGTCACCCCTATGTTTAACTTTTAATTTTATTGGTAGTTATAACACAAATATAACCTACAGTCGTCCTACTCTCCTTTTTTTTTTTAAATATATTTATTGAAATTTACAACTGTACATTATAATACATTCAGTGAATTTTATCTCAGTTATAATGGAGTGAAACATGCGTGTAAAGAACTACCCATTGGTAGCATTCTAATGATCTTTTTACACTTTTTAGCACATCTCGTGCCCATCTTCTATTTAAGCGCCTCGGAGGATTGTCGGGAATGTAAGAGGATGCAAGGTTAGAAACTAGTGGGTTTGAGTGGTTAGGGAGTTTATAATGGAAGGAGTATCTGGTTCGGGCTAGATCGGTTACATAGGGAACATGATTTTATTAGTAACAAAGTAAGGAGTAGTGAGGATTTTAGATTGCAAGGATTGTATACGAGAGGAATGCGAAGGTTTAGTGGAGCCCAAAAGCTCCATATGTTCAGATTGGCCTTATTACAGTCATTTTCTTTTCTTTCGTCGTCCCAAGACTCCCGTTGGAGTCCTATACTGTCCAAGAGTTGGAAGTTTGGACCATTTGTCCATTAAGTGTGGTAATAGTTGAAATAGATGTTCAATTTCCTATCTTTTCAGTCTTGTGTGAGGATTCTAGGTTAGTCGTTTGTCCAGATGTAGTTCAAGGTAGCGGATCTGTTCGACAGGGGTAAGATCAACAATTATAAAGGATATTGTAGGGCAGTCAGTAGGTTTATGACGAAGGGTAAAGGTGATTCGATGGGATTTGTTAGAATTTATTGTATTCCTCCAATTACGACACCATTCTTTGAGGGTTATAATATGGGATTCAAGAGTTTAGAATACAATTGAAGGGTTATTATTAACAACGTACACAAATGTGTCATCGGCTTACGTGGTGGAGGATAGTGTCAGAATTGGTTGGGATGTCAGCTGTATAGACGGTGTAGAGGATGGGACCGAGGATACTGCCTTGAGGAACACATGCGGACTGAGAATAGAGGGATGAATAGGAACCATTGTGGTTTACGTGGAATAATCTATCTGATATCTATCTATATGAGTTGTCAGTAGTAGTAAGACTTTCAGTAAAGTTAATTAAATTTTAAATTTTATATTTTCTAATTTCTACTTTTAGTTTGTTAGCCAATTTGGTGTAGTACGTTTTGTCAGTTGGATATCTGGTCCTATGCCACTTCGATCTGGCCCCGATTTTTTCTCTTAATAAGGTACGAATATGCTGTGGCAGGTTATTTTGTATATCGTTATTAATTCTATTAGTCGAAATGTTGTCAGTTATACTTGTTCTTATTGCTGCCATGAGTTTTTCAATAGCGTCGTAAATGTCTTGTTTTGTCTTCAGTCAAATGTTCAAGTTTAGTTTGGTTTCCAGATCACATTTAAAGTAGTTCCAGTCAACTCTTCCTGTAATCAATGAGGGAGCGAAGGGCTTAGGTACGAGGCTTGAATGTAAAAAAAGCAGAACTGAACTATGATCTGATGAATGGTCATCCAGGGATTCAACAATGGCTTGAGAGAGAGAAATCTGGGAGGGTGATAAATATGTCAAGGATATCAGGACGCTTTTTGAGGGATGTAGGCCTTTACACTCCTTAAAGACAAAAATGAAGCCAAAAAGGTCTCGTCATTTGAGCTTATATTTACGTTGAGATTAATAGGAATTTCCGCCACTGTAATATAAATTCAAGCACAAGGCAGCCAGTGATTGGCTCGTACTCTTCCCCTACTCCCCTACCACGCCCTGGATCTACCATAAAACCCGCATATTTGTCTTCACTTTTTCTACCACGTCCATTATACTCTTTTCTCCAAATGCTACTGGTCCACTATCACTATAGTAAACTGCAAACATCAAATTAAGGTGTTAAGAAATGCAGGAAGCGAATAGCAGCTCCAACTCATACTAGTACCTAATGTTAAACAAAATGTTCTAGCATATAACGTTTTTTGTTAGATTTCCTCAGAAGCAAACATTTTCAGTAAAATGTTAACAATAAATGTTTAATAAATTGCCTGAGTTTTTTATAAATTTTGTTTTTAGGTTAAGGTCATACATTTCCTTGGAGAAACATTATACACATGAAATCTATGTTTGAACAGAATATTCTGCACGATAAAGAATATTTGTAAATGTTTGTCAAGAATTTCTTTTACAGTGACATATATAAGTGTTGTCTGTATTGAACCTTTTGAAACAGTGTTTACTAAGCCTGTCGTATTTCAGTGTAATAGTCGTTCGTTGGTAGCCTCTTGCCAATGCTTATTATAGTATTGTCAAATGGGCGATAGTCCCTATATGTCGATGGTTATTGAATGAAATGTTCTTTCATAGAAAATAAGATAGTAATGCACCATAAATAAAACTACATACACCTAAAATTAATCACTGTAACAAAGTGTTAGGAAAATATTTCTGAAAGGCTAATACAAAGTTTCTTAGTAGCTAATTTGTCCTTACAAAACGCTAGTTTTACTCACAAAAGAATGGACGATCAGTAACTTTTTATTAAAGGCATGTTAATGATATGTTTCTTTCTGCTAGAGCTCCATTGTTTTGTAAATTTAGTGATTATGATTGGTAAGTGAGAATTAACAATCGACGAAAACAAAAATAAATATCCTATAATTCCCCTGTATTATACAGGAGTGTCGCCTACGCGCTAATAGGTCTTGAGATAATAGAGAATTTAATTATAGAATCCTCAATGTCATTGAATGAAAGTGTGTCAAGAATATTTGTTATCAAGATGATTATTTGTGATGAAACGTCTTCTGCAATGGTAACACGTCTGCCCTGGGAGTAAGGCATCCAGTCTGGCGAACTGTGAATATTGTTCAATTCACTCAAAATGAAAAAAATAAATCAAAAATTTTTTTCAGTTAGATTTAAAACTTATTCAGAAATATTTAAGAGTTAACATTAGCTTGAGAAATCGAAAGTATAATTCATTTTCCTTGCGAACATTTTTTCAATACGGCAGCATTATAACAAATTACTTAAAATTGAACCTTTGATCAGTGGCATGTTTTTTTTTATAGTAATATTAATAATTTTCTATAGTATAGCTTTTTTAAACAGTTTTCAACTATTCATTTACGACGTTTCGCCCCACCTTAGAGAAATTCATCAGGACTTATGAAGATACAAAAAAACTAAAAATATGTTGGCAGTGTAAGAAAATAAGATGATAATTGATTTAACTAAGGTGAGGTTAAAAATTATGTAAATATAAGTGAAAAATTATTTTTTTTTTTAAATAATAATAAAAATAAATTATTTATTTTTTATAACCTTTATTCTCTTCTCATTTTTCCGTCTCTTAATACATAAAATATCATTTATTTATTTTTATTTTTTTTTTATCTACTTTTCTATTTTTGCTTGTTATTACGTCTTCTGTTCATTTTAAATCTAATATATTTTGTAATTTTTCTTTACATATACATATTGCTTTATATTTCATCTTCTTTTTATTTATTTCAGCCCATTTTTATATAATTTTTTTAAATAATATTTACATCAGTTTTAACTCTACCTTAATTTACTTTATTGTCATCTTATTATATTACAATTTCAGCACATCAATATATTTTTTAAATATTTATTAGCCCTGATGACGTCATGCCAAGTAGGGCAATACGTCGGCAAATACATAATTGAAAAATGTTTTTTTTTTATCCTTTAGACTGCACCCTCGACTATCTCTTTCCTATTCAGTCACGGTAAATATTTTTTATAAGGTATACATAAATCTTTTATGGATTTTTATTTTTTTATTAATAATTACATTAAAATATGTAAATAAATTTTTGAAATCCGTGAATAAAATTATTAATTATGTTTCCACAGTCAACATCCCTTTTTAAAAAAACTTCATCTATTTATTGTCTACTAGTTAAAATAGATTCTAAATTTAGTAAACAGACATTGGAAGATTAATAATGAAACCCTTTGCATATAGCGAGTTCTTCTCTGAGGAAGTCGGGCTAAGTGGTTTAAACTGGACTCCAAATTTCCATTTCAGGGTTCGGTTCCGGCTGGGCAGATACTTTCATTTAGAGTTGTAGATCGACTCTGTAATAAGGAAGACTTTTCGGGTTTAGAAACTGTACTTAACTGTAATACAATACAATGTCATTTTATTTTTATTTTTGCAGTTTTATCAATAAAATTAAAGAAAAAACATTAAAAATTACTAAATTATTTATGTATTGAGCTCCTCTCTGGAAGGCTTAGTAGACTTACAGTTTTCACTTTTAGAAGAAAAAAGCGACTTATTTGAATTTTATGGTGATCGGGAAAAAAATTTAACACTTTGTTACAATATTTTAATTTTTAGTCCACTTTTTAAAAAAATTATTGTATTCGGAGGATGTGTAAGGAATTTACGTATATTATTAACGGCTGGAAAAGCGAGTGGGAAAAAAAAAAAAATCTCATGTATTAACCCGTCGACCTTGTTTTATTGTGATAGGCTATAACCTGATATTAAAACATAATTCGTATTTATGTGAATCTCAGCGGCGTTATTAACAGTATATTCGCATTACTAAAATTTGAACATTAAAAAAATCCTTTGAAAAATTAAATAGGCAGCAAAATTTGAATTGTTTTTCGGCCGCAAAATTACTTAATGACATTCAAATGTGGGGTTTGTTTACCTCTTGGTCGAATATAACAAAGGAAAGTTGAGAGTTGCCATTTAATGAAAGATGTAATAGTTATAATAATTCCAATAAAGTTTTCAAAAATATTAGAGAGTAGAAAAATAAATAAAAAAAGAGAGAATTGCACAAAACAGAATTTAAATTAATAATTTATGTGGACAAACAACATACGTAACTTATTAGGAAGATTACAATGAAGATTATAACAGAAAGAAAAACATGGTCGACAGGATAATACTTAACAACCAAAAAAACTAACTAAACCGTATATTGGTGGACGGAATTTTACTGGAGAAGACAATTTACTCCATTAATACAAGGCATCACGAATAATTTCACTCAAGAGATTATCGGGATGAAAA
>NW_027110474.1:166050-166953 GCF_000696795.3 Halyomorpha halys
CTAGAATAAGAAATAAATAAAATACTTTAAATAGTTAATCTCATACAGATTAATCAAACTTTCAAATCGATTCGAATAAATTAAGTGATTATCTTATTCTTATTACGACTGAGGAGAGCCATTCAGAAATTTCCTTGTTTTCCAAGCCGGGAGAGGAAAACATCTTTAAGTGTGTCAACTTTGTTTTCCTAGTGTTAATTACGTCATTTACTATTACCCGACACATGATTCCTCTTAGCACCTTCCCTTTCGTAGGCTTGCATAAAATTATGTAGATAAGAGAATTGTTTAATAACAGATACTAAAAATCACATTATGTATAGAAGTTATAGTAGTAGGTAAAACTAATATCTTAATTTAAAAATAAGGAGAAAAAACGTGACCATATCATAAATAAAAAAAAGAGGGAAACTTATCATAAAAAAAAGGAAAAGTTAAATCTTATCTCAATTGATAAGCGCTTAATAGCAACCATAAACATTGGTACGATAGATGATGTGGCAAGTATTGTGTAGGTACCCTGGTTAATTCCTTTCAGACGTAACGCTCCCAATTCTTTATTTTGTGAAACTTTTATTAGTGGAGGAATGATTAGTGTTGCCGATAGTTCGGTTGTTAACCTGGAAGATAGCTATCATAGCTAAATATTTTTATTGTTCCTTATAGTACAAGAGCCGGTAAGAAAAAAAGGCAGTTATCTCACCCTAATTTTTGATTACTTTAATGAAAACTAGGTATAATTACTAGTCAAAATTGATGAGTCTGCCAAGTATAGGCAGGGGGTATAAAAAATGGCGGCTGTTTAAAAACCTTAAAAAAACACTAATTTTTCATTCAGAGCTCTTAAAAACTACCTACAACACTAGAAAATCTAAGAGAACATTATTTAAAGAAGAGTATATT
>NW_027110474.1:167368-169903 GCF_000696795.3 Halyomorpha halys
ATTATGTTTATCTTTGTAGGAGTAGTAGTTTTTATGACATTTGACGAAATAAATTCACAAAATGTTAACTTCTAATTGATGGGATGACATTTTTAATTTTTGAAAAAATATATCTCTAGATCCATAAAACGCACATATGTCTGCCAACACTCAAAATAAAGGAAATTTAACTTACTATAAAGTAGTTTATAACACTTATCTTCGTAGGGGTTTTTATGATATTCACATAAGAATATGAATTTGGCAAATGAAAAATTGTCAGAACAACTATAAATCAATTTATTTTAGCAAATTTCATGTAAACTATCACACCTACGATGATAAAACGTATTAAACTACTTTATAGCCCATTAAACTAGCATTAATTCAAGTGCTAACAGGCATCTGTACGTCAAATGGTTTTTGAGATATAGATTTTTCAAAATAAATTCACTAACTACTGATCTTTCAGTACGTTCCATACAACATTTTTATGAAATGTTCCTTTTTAAGAAGCTATATCTCGAATACTACTTAACGTGAATAACTCTATTAGGGCTCATATTTTAGCAAATTTACTCTTCTTAGTGTACTAACGCAAACTGGCACTTAATAGTGGCTTTAAAGGGAAAAGTGAGTCAGAAAATTATAAATAAATATTAGAATAAATGGCAGATAGAGAAGTGAAAGGAGATTAATGATTTTCATTTCAGAAAAATAAGAAATTAACTTTTCCTGATTTACAACGTTTAACTTCCAAATGAAATTCTCGTAATTATAGATGATTCCAAGAAGTTTAAAAAAGGCAAACCTTGTAAACCGGATTGGTTCAAATTCAAGAGAAGTACTCTAGCATCGTTCCACTGACGTGTGGCTTGCCACAAGGGGCCGTACTTTCGTCCGTGTTGTTCTCGATCAATACTGCAGATGTGATAGGCAACAACTACCAAACTGCTACGATAGCCGCCTACGCGGATGATATCTCCATTTACAGCAGCAGCGTTAACCCCACGCATGCACTAAAACAACCGGAAAAAGTCTGTGAAGAGATCATTCAACGGCTGAATTACCTCAATATCTCCGTAAACCCAGCTAAAATGGACTGCATAGTGTTTGCACACCAAGCAAAAAAGAGGGAAAAACTTCCGAAAAAGCTCCAAGTGGCAAACTCTATAATGCCTCCATCCAATACTATAATCCATTTGAGTATAAAACTGGATCCACATCTAAAGTTTTGTACCCATTTCTATCAAAAAACAAAAACAGTCAGAAGGAAATCCTACCGCCTATACCATCTCCTAACATCATCGGTCCTTTCCCTCCGGTTACAACTTCAGGTATACAAGAGCATACTCCGTCCAACGCTTCTTTACAGTGCTCCCTTGTTCATCCACCTCAATGATGGTACACAGCGCCACCTTCAAAATTCCAAACTGCAGAAGATTGTACGGAATACAGTATGGAAGAAGAAGAAACCGCCGACTCTTCACAAATTATTGGATGTCCCAACTGTCCCGGACTTCATCAGGAGGAGGCATATTAAATTCGTGGACTTGTTGAAATAGCCCAACCCACCATAAGTTGCAACCAGCGCCCCCACCAGTGCGGTGGCAGCAGGCAGCATTACAGCCACTTGATATATTGTAAATAGTCGTAGATTTAGACCTAGTTTTTAAGATCATTAACTCCTACTAGAGGTATGCCCCAATACCATTAAATATCGCACACATTAACTCAAATATAGTCAATACTAATAAACTACATTCATGTTTTAAAATGTAACAACGTTTCACTTAAAAACAAAACCCCACTACACAGACACTGTTAAACACATAACTATTTCAAATAGGGGCTTGGAAAAAAAACCAGATCCAAACGTTATTCACCTGCCACAAATTCAAAATACCAACAAGTGTTTAGTAGTCAAATAAAGTAACAGAAGTTGGTATCCATAAGCTGTTGTATTCTAGAAAGGAAAACATGGTGGAAGTCGTACTTCCTCCTCCTTCGTTCTGCCCATTGAAATGGCCAAGTCCGTGACTGATAAAATGAATTAGGCCGTACTCTTGAGATCTCAGCTATTTCACAATGTCGACTAATTCCTTTGATTTACCTTGTTTTTATTATAAAATGGAACAAAATAAATATAAATAAATTAATGGAAAGCTAAATATCGGTACAGTAGGTGGTAAGTGAAAAATAAATATCGATCTAGAGTTTTTATAAGATACCTGTTGATTTGATAACCCAACCCATATATACCATATAATGTGGGAGAGGGTAACGCATTGGTAAAGTACTAAAACGTTTAGAACCTGAGTTCGAATACGGCTGTTGTAGATAATTATTTTATGGGAACTACTAAATATCTACTTACGTAAACTAAATGCCTAAAAATGTATATTTGAATATTTTTAATTTATGTGGAAATTGAGATATATTAACTATAAATAATAAGAAGAATATCTTCTTATTTGTTAACAGGAAAGTAACAGAATTATTTGTATATTTGCGGACGATCCTCAGGAGTTTAGAGGAAACAGGAGATAAAGTAAT
>NW_027110474.1:170310-170509 GCF_000696795.3 Halyomorpha halys
TATAACTATTATGTTAGTTGTTTTCTTATTTCCTAATCATTGTGTAATTCCTCTTATTCATCATAGTTGTTATTTAGTTTTTTCTTCATAGTCTAGATGAAGGCCTTAAATTCTGGACGAAACGTTAACACTAATAAATTTTATAATTCGTTTTTACTTATTTGTGTTCTTCACTGACCGCAACCCCAATCATCTTCTA
>NW_027110474.1:171329-173369 GCF_000696795.3 Halyomorpha halys
AAAAAAAAGTTCAAGAAAGGTTCCAGAATTTATTAAAAATGAATAATTACTAAAAGAAACGAGACATTTCTACATGAATTACCCGGGCTTTCTTCTCATTGCAAGCCAAAAGCTCCATGGTCCCTAGATCTGCTACATCTACCAGTGCCAGTAGGAAGTAGGCAGTTGCGGGTAATCGATCGAGCATTATCTTGTTGATCAAATGGGCAGAGGATACTAAGACCGGGTCAAGAACATATCTCAACTGTTAGTTTGTATTCTTAGTGCCGTCTCCTAAAGGTCATCTATTTGACGGCCGTTCAAAAACCGCACGGGCCCTGCTACCGAATTAGTAGCGTATTCCTCTCTAACAGACTCAGCGATTTAGTAAAACCACGGTTAACCTTCCGGATAGGTACCGAGACAATGCCGGTTGAGCGAGAAAGCAGTATAAGAAACTTCAATATCAATATAACTCATAAACAACGTAAAAATTAAAATGTAATATTTAATACATAGAAGATAAGCACATAAGTGTATGAGTTCAATTTATTACTTCCACTTTAATATATTTTTTGATAAATAAATCTTTCACAAGTCGACTTATATCAAGTATATAAATGGTGTTTTACTTTATTTACGGAATTAGTATTCTCAGCACTTCAGTAATTTTTTTTACAGCCGGTTAAGCGGGGTTCCACTGAAGTAGCTTTATAACAAGTGTAAACTATATGTTTCGAACATTCATCCTTTATACATACTACTCAGTTTAAGAGTGGAAGTGGGTAGCTCAGTGTTAAAGCACTATGCTACTAAGTCCAAGGACCCGGGTTCGAATCCACCTGTGGCAGATATATATTTTCTGTGTCACTATCCGTGAGTCAGCCCTGTAGTTATGGGAGCCCTGCGGAGTCTACCCAGCCTCATAAAGTGGGTCTCCATATTTGGGTAAAAATCTGGCGGTCGAGCGTGATTATCACCAAATCACCTCCTTACACAACCATTGATCTAGTAACAGCACTTCATTAGAAAGTATAGTGAATAGCTTCGAATTTTGTGTTAGCATCTCTGTAAATTTCAGTTGATTTTTTTCTCCAATTTTACCTCGGAATGATACTTCTAGCTCCAATTGCTTGTGAAGGTAATTTTTTTCCCGCAATTTTCAGTATAGTTATTATCACAGCTGGAAAGATGAATTTCCCCTATTTTAACCCATGTCAATATCTTCTTGATTTTCTGTTGTTATTAAAGAGAAAAATTAGTTTCACATAATGGAAAACTTTATAACTTTTTAAAACTTTAAATTTCCGGAAGATCCCGGAAATATATTTTCAGGGGAAAATAAAGCTGATATTCGTTTTTTGAAAACCCTTAAACATGAGTTGTTGCAGCAATCAAAAAATAATTTTCTTTTTTTTTGCTAAAAAGTTTATTTCTTTTTTTTTCGAATTTCAAGGTAATATAAACAAAAATGAAAATCCTATCGCATAAATGGTTAAATAATTAATCATATATAAGTAATTGATTTAAAATCGTTAAGTAATCGATATCTAAAATTGATATACTTGCCATAAATTTAAAAAGATTAAAGATTAAGAATGAAAAAAAACTAATTAATATTACAAATTTTATTGATCACGAATGTAACGTATAGAAAAACAATCCGCATTAAGGAGGATAAATACCTGTATACACATACAAAAAAAAAAAGATTTTAATACACTTTTGATAAAAGAAATGATTCTTTTGTTACTAAATAATAGTATTTTTTAATTAATTAATAATGAATTAATATTTATAAGCGAAAATAGATTAGAATAATTTCATTTATATTTTATTCAGAATATACGGAAAAGGTAAAACTAATGTTTTAATATCCCTTCAAGTATAATATTCAATTTGGCAAATAATGAACGGTAATGTTTCAGTAAGTAACTGCGAATTATTATACATGATCAAAACAAGATTACCTTTATTTGATTGGCTATTGATTTGATTTGATGATTGATATTTGATTGGGATTGTTGGTAACGAGCTCGCAGACAAAGCTGCCAGAGAGGC
>NW_027110474.1:173849-175041 GCF_000696795.3 Halyomorpha halys
TTTTTTTTTACTTTTATCATCCCATAGGCGTTGATGACCAGAGGGTTTTACGACTTTAAGCAACAATAAACAAACAAACAAACCTTTATTTGATTTCTATTTTATTCAGAATATTAATCT
The DNA here is from genome assembly GCF_000696795.3 of Halyomorpha halys. Lineage (NCBI taxonomy): Eukaryota > Metazoa > Arthropoda > Insecta > Hemiptera > Pentatomidae > Halyomorpha > Halyomorpha halys. Next base: position 173,970 of record NW_027110474.1, read on the forward strand.
CCTGACATTGTCATAAATTGCATAGTAAGTAAAAATAAGGTTTCAATATATCTTGGTGTAAATAAATTCGTTTCGGCTAATAAGCAACGTATAACGTGTATATAACTAATCAGTTTCTGAGTGGGAAAGTTAAGCTCAGTGTTAAGGTACTGTGCTACTAATTCCAAGGATCCGGCAATATCAGATAATTATTTTTTATTTCATTATCGACTCATGGATAATGATTTTTATATATTTTTTGAATCAGTTATGAACTAAAAATAAAACAATAAACTTACAATAATAAATTATGATCAGAAACTGAATATTATGTATACAATACTAATTTAAAAAAAAAGTCAAATAGAATGAAAGTGTAAACAGCAGTAGATAAATAAAAATATTCGAACATCCAATCAATGCTCATTATTAAGGCCCGAATCTTTATTTATTTAAAAATTGAAATTTTTAACAAAAAAGGTGGAATATTTTTCAAAACAAAATATAGTTACATAATATAATATCATATAAAATCCATAAATGGTATAATTTATTAAACTTATAATATAAATTTACACATTATCAAATTATATTAAACATTACTTGTTCACTGAATGAATCTGCTTTTCGAATGAAGAAGAAAAATACATAATAATTTTAAATAAAGTATAATAAGCATCAATACACATTCATACTTAATTAAAAAATGTACACAGATCTAGGATACATTAGTACGTGGATAAGCCGGATATCCATATTTCAGTACGAGACGTATTCATCCAGCAAAAAGTAAATTCTGGCTCGAAAAAAGAAACAAACGTGAAAGTGAAATACTTAAATAAAATTATCAGCTGTACTGTGCATTTTTATAACAACTTTCACATATTTACAAACAAATTATACATTGAAGTTGAAAAAAAATTGAATTGTAAATTAGGTAAGTAAAAATCTATCTTGAACAAGTGTCGGAAAATCGAATTATTTAGGTGTGGAATACTGCAATCAAAAGTTGAGTCTGGAAATTTATTTTCTTCATTAGTCTATATCTTGAAAACTTAATACGTGATTTAAAATAGTTTTGCTTTTGATCTGA
>NW_027110474.1:176331-179874 GCF_000696795.3 Halyomorpha halys
TTTTTTCAGTTGTTTGTCATCGTATAGTTATTCCTATGCCTCGTGGCCTTTTAGGTGCAAGTCATAAATTTTTTGTAATACGGGTTGTTATATACAGCGACCAGCTGAGAGGAAATCATTCTCGGCGAGTTTCGTGCAGCAGTTTAACCCTTTGTGCCTCAAAGGCGGTGCATACAGCAATTATATGCTCAGCAGTTTCCATTACGCCACAATAAAGGTATAAGAGAGCCGACATTCATCCTATAGTGATGAAAATAGTTGGTTACATAGTAAGGAGCGTTGACTATTTTTCAAAGGACTTTGAAGGCAGAAAGGACTGAATGTATATAAAGTTAAATATTTTATCTCTTCCCCACAGTTTGAATCCGTCTTAGTCCTCACAGGTTTCAGTATTAATTATTAGTGATCACGCGATTTTTCAACGATTAATTTGTAAAATACTTAGTATTTAATTTAATTTTTATTTGTATTATTTTCTTTAGAAGTTTTTTTTTTATCTTAAAAGAAACGAAAGAATTTATACTTTGTATTGTAATATTTAAATGCAGGAATAACGATCAGTGGGATTAGGATTATTGGGTAGGCGTCGCCTAGCAACGAGCAGACAATCTACCGCTTAAAATCAGCAGTCCAGTATCCATTTACTTGTTACCTGATACTACTTGTTACTACTACTTCTTGATACCTACTTGTTACTACTACTACCTGATACCTACTTGTTACTACTACTACCTGATACTACTTGTTACTACTACTACCTGATACCTACTTGTTACTACTACTACCTGATACTACTTGTTAGTACTACTACCTGATATCTACTTGTTACCTGTTCTGATTTTGTTAACAGACCTTGTTTGCGTAAATTGTGAGATGTCTGAACAATTCAGTTTACTTGTTATTAATGCCGATACAGCCGATGAGTGTCATTATAGTATTTAATTGAACTAAGGTTGGACAATTGGATACTTAAATTTGCATAAGTATAGACCTGGGCCCACCAACGTTTGACCACTTTTGAAAGTTGACCGTAAAGGCTGCGTCTACAACTTTGCAACAATGGTCCTGCTAGATTCAAGAAATATTTCCTCTGACCTATCGGAGTAGCAGACAGTATTTTATTTTATATAGTTATCAATTTTGTGAATTTGTTGATCCTTTACATTTTAGCTTACTCATTGCATTTTATCTTCAAAGCCACGTTTATTTTAATCTTACTCTTTACTTTATTCCAATAAATTTTATTAAAATTACGTTTATGGTTTTATTATTAACTTTTCCCAAATAAATATTCATCTCCAAACCATTACTATTTTTTTTTCTTTATCACTTGTAGCTTTCCTTTAAAAAAAGACTTCGTCGATTTAAGGTAGTTTTAACAAGAAGTTTGCTGTCAACTGAAGGCTTATGTTTGTCATTAAGCAGTCTATATAATTGGGCAAATCATCGATTAAGTTCTTCTCTTTTGAGACTATCATACAGAAATTATGTAGGAACTGAAAATAGCAACAATAAAAGTAATTTTAAATTGTTTGTGAATTATAATAATCCTACGTCACATTTTTCTTCCCAACGCCATCAATCCAAACAAATCAAAGTTTTACAATGTTATACAAAATAAAATACAAGGTTTAAAATTGTTTAGATTAGATTGCGAAGTTTACCAGCCACGAGTCCATGAGTGCGAAGCGTAGTTAACATAGAGTAATCAGACGTGCAATAACCCAACTTGTGTAATTAAGAGAATCATTAAGATAACGATGCATCTTTAGACAATAAACTAACAATACGAAATTTTCAAAGCCTTCTCAATTGATAAGGGTCAATCAGGGCTACATAAACCGCATTGCTAAAGTAACAATTTCTGGGGACACCGCGCCAGAAAATTGTTTATATGTAAAAGATACCGTCAATACATATTTTTCCTTAGAAGAAGCGTTTTCTTAAAATATTTAAAAAAGTAAATATTTCTTCAAATGTATCAGTAAAATATTTTGCATTTAAGGTAGTATAAATAGGTTTTTAGAGAGTGCTAACTTTGTTCCAGAAATAAAAAACTATGCAGTGTTAAATAAGTTTGTAGTTTTTTTTCTTCATCGAAGTCCCGTGGGTGCGTGGGGTTGATGTCATGATGAAAATGGGTTGAAGATAGCCTCTTTTTTCTGCATTCTAGTAATGCATTTTAAGAGGGGGTTGAGGAAATTTGATCATTTGGAAAGGGATAGCCTCTATAGTTTGTAGTTTTTCTCCCTGATGTCCTTAATAAACATTTTTTAATATTTTCTTTACGGGGAGCGACTTTCGGATCATATGGTTTTGTATACATTTAAACTCAATTCATAATTTAGTACAATTGAATTTTTTTAATTTTTTATTTTTTTTTTGTTATTGTACATTCGAAAAGAAATAGATCGATAGTTGCCTCGTATCGAAAATTTTAAACTTCTTAATCACTGCTATGTTTTAGAGACAATGAATGAAGAAACGAGCCCTATTTTTTGTGACTAAAAATTCGTGCGACTGGAAATCGTTAGTGAAGAACGAGCCTAATTGGACAGACTCAACTGAGAAAAGTAGATTTTTTTTTCGATAATCCTAAAAATTATAATATATTCAACACGACTCTTCTAATCTAAACGAAAATTAGGGATTTAGGAACATTTAAATAGAACGAAATGGAATAAACTAGACCTTCGTAAACTAATTAGAGCCAGAGATATAAAACACCTTTGATAAGTTTTTCTCTATTTAAAACTAATTTTTCTCCCTTATCTTCTTCTTCTCCATCTTCCCCTTTTATATGCCATATTCTGGCGTGGAGAGCTCTCGATCCAATGCTACCAAGCTTTATGGTCCTTGCAGAGTTCCTTCAATTGTTAAAGTGACTTTCCCGAATCCTTTGGATGTAATCTTGTTATAAAATTCTAGACCTTCCAAATGGCCTCTTGCCTGTGGGTCGAGCTTCTATCGCCTTTTTGGGTTCCCCACACTCAGTCGACAGACATGACCTAACAACTTAATCTATCATTTTCTGGGTGGGTTCAGCTTACCAACAGTTGAATTTGAATAATATTGTGAGACGACATGAATTAATTTCGTGAACGCTGTAAATCAACAGAAACAAAAACCAGCATATATTTGCAGAGCAAAGGCGGCAAACGATAATATAGAAAAATTAAAATAGTGTTTTTTTTTAACAATTATGTATACTTTAGTATGTAATTAACTGCCCATAGAACCGCAGCCTTCCCTTGACCGTCCTCTTCCTTATGGGATTCTACTCCCTCCTTCATTTGTTCCTCAAATACCCTTCCAACCTTCGAATCCTGTATCTACATATGATATTTTCGATTCCCTTTTAAACTTGTGAATACCTGTAGGCTGTTTTTAAATTTCATGCGTTTTTTTAAATATTGCTCGATTTTACTATCTTAAAGTTTCCTCTTCCCGTTTTAATTTAATATTTCAAAAATGATATAGGGCCGTCGCACCCCGGGGTTCTTAACGGGGCGGGTCCGGCGGGGAATAATAATAATATATGTA
>NW_027110474.1:179924-183533 GCF_000696795.3 Halyomorpha halys
TTTCTGGGGACACCGCGCCAGAAAATTGTTTATATGTAAAAGATACCGTCAATACATATTTTTCCTTAGAAGAAGCGTTTTCTTAAAATATTTAAAAAAATAAATATTTCTTCAAATGTATCAGTAAAATATTTTGCATTTAAGGTAGTATAAATAGGTTTTTAGAGAGTGCTAACTTTGTTCCAGAAATAAAAAACTATGCAGTGTTAAATAAGTTTGTAGTTTTTTTTCTTCATCGAAGTCCCGTGGGTGCGTGGGGTTGATGTCATGATGAAAATGGGTTGAAGATAGCCTCTTTTTTCTGCATTCTGGTAATGCATTTTAAGAGGGGGTTGAGGAAATTTGATCATTTGGAAAGGGATAGCCTCTATAGTTTGTAGTTTTTCTCCCTGATGTTCTTAATAAACATTTTTTAATGTTTTCTTTACGGTGAGCGACTTTCGGATCATATGGTTTTGTATACATTTAAACTCAATTCATAATTTAGTACAATGGAATTTTTTTTATTTATTTATTTTTTTTTTTAATTGTACATTCGAAAAGAAATAGATCGATAGTTGCCTCGTATCGAAAACTTCTTAATCACTGCAATGTCTTAGAGACAATGAATGAACAAACGAGCCCTATTTGTCCGAGGGTATAATATTTTTCAGTCTATAGAATAATATGAGCCGACACACGTCCCCGTGAAGAACCTCATTTTCGGATTCTTCAGACAAACGTGCCGCGTTAGAATTAAAATCAAGATTACTTTTACTTCATAAATTTCTACAATATCTCTTATAAACTACAAGTCGAGCATAAACTACCTCCTACAAAAACATTAAAACCGAACCTAAAGTATTTTAATACAGGATATCCCCAGTTTACAGAGATATGAAATCGGACTTATATGGATATGTAAGAGAAATCACCTTATCTAATAAAAATATCACGTCGTTAGAGGACTGTATAAAATATTAAGATAACATTTTATAATATCACTTAATACCCCACTTTTCATAGCATCTAAACTAGATCAAAACCAACGTGAAACTCAGATGACATGAAGAAACATTGTGACGAATGTTTGTCACAGCACATAGAATACCTGAACCCAAGAGCCAGAGGGGAGAAAACAATTATTTACTATTATTTAAATTAAATTCTTAAAAAAAAATGAAGTTATTTCACACCAATTTTTTCTTACTCTAATGAAAACTGCATACAGTTAAGAGTCAAAATTAATGAAACCAGAGTTAGGGATATTAAAAAATTGCTGTTGTTTAAGAAATTAATTTTTTTATTATTTGAATTAAAAAAATTACATTTAATTTTCTTTTAAAGAAAGGTCCAATTTTTACCTAGATTATTTAAGGGATACAGCAAATGTCTTTAAAAAATAAATATTATTTAATTATAAAATATTAAGTATTTATAGAGCCCCCCTGAAGCTTATTTTGCCCCCAAAAAAAAATAAAACATTCTCTCATTTTTGATTCCGAGCTTGAAACTACCAACGACACTAAAAAAAAGTTAGAATAATTTTTTTTAAAATATGAGCCCTAAAAGCAGTTTTTCAAAAACCAACAATTTTTTCCGAATAACGAAAAATCAATATTTTATTAATTCACTTTAGTAGATAACATGGAAACTGCTACTCATACGAAGATAAACGCTATCGACTAATGATAGCATATTTAAATAGCTTTATCTAGCATTCAATAGGTATCTGTATGTATAGCAGTTTTCCAGATACTACCATATTTTTCTTAAACCGAAAGTTTTTCTTTTTTTTCCGAACAACGAGAAATAAACATTTTACAAATTTATTTTAGTGAATATCATGTAAACTGCTCCACTGCTTCTCAATTTAGTAATAGACATCTGTAAGTCAGTTGTCGTAGTAGTGGTTTCAATGACTGAAAAAATATTGATATTTGGTTTTTTGGAAAAATGTTGCAATTTGAAAGAATATATATATGCTTTATTAGGGTTCATAGTTTAGCAAATTTATTCTACTTTAAATGATATCCTATTAAGTTTTTTGCGGCGGTGGGTAGTTTTGAAGATATGGAGGTCCAAATGAAAACTTAATTTTTGGTAACGTTTTAAATCAGCCACCATTTTTATTTCTTCTAACTAAGGTTGGCAGAGTCATTAATTTTGACAAGTAACTTACGTAGTTTTCATCAATGACAAATTGGTGGGAAGGGGAGGAATACATTTTTGTCCACCTACTGTTAAACTTGACTGAGGTTATACTTTTTTTTTTAGAAACTATAATTCTTGTTGTACATGATCATAAAATAAATAAATAAAAATAATAAAATTATAAATCAATAAACTCACTTAATCTATTGTTGTTTTGCTTGAATATTGGCACATCTGAAAATAAAAGTTTTTTATTTTGTATGTGAGGTATTCCATAGACAATAATTAATCTGCAACAACTCTAATAGCTTTAAGAAAGTCCTTATGATGATCTCTGTAAAGAAAGTAACCGCAGTCTACGGTACTAACTTTGGAATACGTCCTAATCTAAACAAAATTAAAACTTTTTTTGTCAGCCACTACTAATTCTGCGACAGCACATACCTACGCAAGAAATATCAAGCAAAGGAGCAACATAGTTACCAGATCGAATTATATTCAGTTTGGAATGTTTTCGAATTAACTCACTGCAATTCCTGTTTTCCACACTGTAATCATCATGAAATGAATTTTTTATGAGATATAATATTTTATAAGGAATTGGAAATTTAATTTATCAACTAAATTTAGATAAATAATTTATAACTTAAAATGGTCAAGTCTCATGGAAATGTTTTATATATAATAAAAAAAAAAAAGAAGCATTGTTAAACAAAAATTATTCTAAAATAGCTAAACAGAGTTTTTAAAATTAATGAAAAAAAATTTAATCATTGTTAAACAAAAATTATTCTAAAATAGCTAAACAGAGTTTTTAAAATTAATGAAAAAAAATTTAATCATTGTTAAACAAAAATTATTCTAAAATAGCTAAACAGAGTTTTTAAAATTAATGAAAAAAAATTTAATCATTGTTAAACAAAAATTATTCTAAAATAGCTAAACAGAGTTTTTAAAATTAATGAAAAAAAATTTAATCATTGTTAAACAAAAATTATTCTAAAATAGCTAAACAGAGTTTTTAAAATTAATGAAAAAAAATTTAATCATTGTTAAACAAAAATTATTCTAAAATAGCTAAACAGAGTTTTTAAAATTAATGAAAAAAAATTTAATCATTGTTAAACAAAAATTATTCTAAAATAGCTAAACAGAGTTTTTAAAATTAATGAAAAAAAATTTAATCATTGTTAAACAAAAATTATTCCTAAATGGTTAAACGAAGAGTTTTTAAAAATAATCCTAAGAAAACAATTAAGAATTGTTAAACACAAAATTATTTTAAAATTGTTGTACAGAACGTTTCTAAAAATAATCCAAAAAGTATTGGTATACAGAAATTATTCTAAAATTGTTAAGAAGAGAGTTTTTTTAAATAATCAAAAAAAAAAATTAAGCATTGCTAAACCAAAAAGTATTCTAAAATTGTTGAACAGTGCTATTAATGCCTAAACCTACTCTCTCAATATCCGTAAA
>NW_027110474.1:183816-184447 GCF_000696795.3 Halyomorpha halys
ATAATTATTTCATTTGTATTTAATTCTTTTTTATTTACATTATTAGAACTTTGTCACCCTGTGATTTATAAGTTGATAAATAGTTTTGTTTTATCTGCTTTCTTTCCTTTTTTATTTTGCATATTTTTTTAAATATTGCTGTTTATTTTTTTTTCTTCACCAATTTATTATTTTGGTTATATTTTATGATGTTTCCATAAGTTCATTTTTATTTTTTTAATTTTGTATTATACTCGATAATATGCCTGCAATATTATTCTAAAAGTCCCAGAATATAGAAATAATATTATTACCAAATATGTAATATGTAAATATTATTAGGCTCATAGGGCGCAAAAAAGAGAAGGCAAGAACCCTCGGACACATGTCTAATATTTTTCGACTTAGTATAACCAAAAAAAAGTTTATTTTTAATCGGTGAGCCGACATACGTAATCCCCGTGAAAGAACCTCATTTTCGGATTCTTCAGACAAACGTGCCGCGTTAGAATTAAAATCAAGATTACTTTTACTTCATAAATTTCTACAATATCTCTATCTCCAAACCATTACTATTTGTTTTATCATTTCCCTTCCTTGTAGCTTTCCTTTATAAAGACTTCGTCGATTTAAGGTAGTTTTAACAAGAAGT
>NW_027110474.1:188484-192221 GCF_000696795.3 Halyomorpha halys
TTGAACAGTGCTATTAATGCCTAAACCTACTCTCTCAATATCCGTAAATATAACATGAGACTGTCCAAGGTAGTTAACATGAATAAAATTGCCAATAATATATAACGTATGATCCGTCCCATACAAAAAAACAATACATAAATAAATAAAATTAGAAACAAAAAACACTTAAGTTCTTTACAAACACATTTATTGTATATTAATTGTTTAAAGAAACATAATGCAAATCAATTCATTTTTCCTTAAATAATATCTCTAGAGGAAACATTGGCTCTCCAACAGAAAAATAAAATATGTCAGCAGTATTCAGAGATATGAAATCTGGAGTATATGCATAAGCAGGAAAGTCTACGTCATCTATAAAAAAAAAAACAACTAAAATATGATCTTAATGTATTAAGAAATCACCCCACTTTTCATAAAATCTATCAGTTAAAAAGTAAATTACAAGAACAATCGAATAAACAATGGTATGTAGCTTACCATTGTTTATTCGATTTAATCTTGGTTTGGACAAATCATGGAATGTGACTCCTAAGAGATTACGAGCATTAAAACTACGACCATACATGGTCAATAAGTATATAGAATTTTTACATGATGAAAATTATATGCATGCGCCGAGTGGCCGAACGGGCTATGTCCACTGAAGTAGGTAATCGTAGTTAAGCAAGGTTAGTACATAGATGGAATGGGTGACCACTGTTGATGGGAAACAACGCTTTCTCTTTCCACTGAAGGTAGCCTGCCGTTGAACCATGGAAACCATGGTTTCGTAGCAAACATGGACGTAGGCAGGAGGAGCAGAGGAAAAAATATAGAACTTATTTCATAGATGATTTCTTTCTGGAAACATGCTATAATTAGTTAGATAACATTTTTGTGTTGACTTCTTCACGGATTACAAGATCACAGCAACACTTTTAAAGGAGATGAATATACATCAATTCTTCAGGAACAAAAAAGTAAGATTCAATGAGAGCAATTATTCATCATATACTTATCTAAAAAAATAATGGGGGAAACGAACAAAAAAAACTATTTAAGTTTCTATTTCTCCTATTATAACTTACAGTTCACTATTTTAATAATCTCAGAATATTTGTTGAAAATAAATTAAAAAAGACAACCATCGTAGAAGAGGTGGTTAATATTTTTGCCAGCAATCCCAGAAGGCTGATGTTCTCATAGCAACCCTCTTCATCACCTCATATTTTTGTATTTATTTTGTGTGCAATAATTAAGTTTATGCTCGATTTTCAATAATTTATTGTGATTATAGCTAGTAAAAATTTAAAAAGTAATGATTAAATTTTGTGAAGTAGCAATAAAATGGTGGGGGTATTTCTTGGAATGTGGAATTACATATCATTATTTTACCCAATGTTTCCGAATGGACTATATATATGAATGTGTGTAGTGGGCTGTCTGCTCCCCCCTTGGTGAAATCCTGCCTATGCCCTTGGTAGCAAAGTTTGGTTGGGTATAACACATATAACACTCGGGCTGTAATAGATTGCATTAAAGTAAGCAATTCATGATTATATGACAATCGGCCGCATCGTTCGCCTAAGGATCTCCATTCATGGCTTGTAGCGTCAACTGAAAAAGGATTGTGTATATTTATATATATTGGCACTAAAGAAAATGAATCGGATTTGCTAATCTTGCATAGGGTTTTATTGCATTATAGCATGACTTTCTATTCCCTCCATTATGTCAAATAGACCTAACTAAATACGTGACGCAATAAGAAGAAAATTCAAAATAATTAATAAAAATTACCTATATAAAAATTAGAAATCGTCTACTTCCTTAAATATACAAGCATAATTATGACAAAAAATTCACTTAGAAATTTTCAGGTACGCCTCTTTAGCATATACATAATGACGAAAAGCTCTCGCACCCCATGACATGAAATATTGTGCGCCAGCTGACACTAAACATCCATTAGCCGTGGATTTTCATAGATTTGTCACTTCCCTCTAACCCGATAAGCCAGAGGAAAGAACACATCCAAACATCTCATATACCTTTAGCTGCAACATGGAATCCATAACTGCAATCTGATGTTGGTTTACCCCTTCCAGGCTAACACTGCAAGGAATAATGTCTGTAATACCACAGCGGCGATAAAATAAATCCTATAACACATGGGAGTGGGTAGCTCAATGATAAGGCATTGTACTACAAACTCCAAGGACCCGAGTTCGGATCTGGTGTGGCAGATAATTTTTGTTGTTTCACTCTAGCTGTGACTCAGCCCTGTGAGTTTGGGAGCCCTCCAGAGTTCACCTAGTCTCATACAGTAGGTACCCTTAATTAGATAAAAATCTGTCGGTCGGGCATAATTCTGACCAAATTACCTCCTTGCATAACCGTTGGTCTAGTAACAGTACTTCCTTACAAAGTACAGCACCCCTAACATGGGTTTTAGCGATATAAATTTATATTATTTTTTTAAATATAATACATATTATATGAAAAAAAAATTATATACCGACATATCTAAATTTTACTCATGATCACCTTGATGTTTTCAAAATCAAATTAACCAGAGTGAAAACATTACATTTTGTTATATATGCTTACTTTATCATTACTTATCAGCTATACACCTACGATACAAAGAACCTAACTATCAATGATTGTGATAGTACATAATTGCAGATAATATCGATTGTCGATAGTTCTCAACCTCAATGGCGAGAGTGTATGCAATGGAAGAGATAATTTAAAATAGGTAGCAGTTGCACACTATTTTTTTTTAATAAATTAGCTAATGGAATGATTAACAAATTATAGTGGCTTTATTTCGAAGCAATGTTATAGTACATCTTTTTTATTTTAACATTGTTAATCTTAACCGATTTGGAGGTTTTAAATAATGTAAATTATTTATTTTCTTAGATTGTATTTAATATACTAAAATAAAATCATTAGTATTATATTTGTCGGCTGCATGAAGTTTTCTGGGGGATCGAGAGACATCGGCAGGCTGAGACAGGGTGGCATCAGCCACTGACTAGCTACGTCCCACCAGAGAATCCGTAATTGGTGGTTGGTTAGGCGCGCAAAAGATAGAACACTCAGAGCCTCCTAATATTAGTGTGTTATGTTCGTTACTATAACTAATTAATATGAAACAATAATCTTGAACTTCAATTGACTTTTAGGAAATACGTACGTATCCAAAAGTTAAAGGATTGGAACGTAGCGGTAATGGTGGTCTATTTTATGCCTGCTAGAACCACAATCAACGTGGACCCTTACCACACAGCTACGTGTTTCGTAAATTGAAGAAATGCTTGTCTAAATGGTAATTCAGCTCTGACGAGGATTTTCGACACCTTCTGAAAGATATTGCTGAAAACTGAACTATAATGTACTAAGAGCACATTAAAACTTCCATAGCGTCTTCAAAATTGTTTCGACTAAATTCTATAAAATAACAGACTAATATCCAACATCTAAAATAATTTAAATTTTATTGAAAAGATGAGTGTAGCATTTCTAAAACAAACAAAAAAAAATAGTAAAACAAACTTTTTTACTTGCCTATGCAACAGTAAATCAACAGGAAGGCAGAAATAATTGTTAAGCAACTTAATACAAGAGCCCAATAGGAGAAAAAGTCAGTTATTTCACCCCAAGTTTTTATTACTTTAATGAAAACTATGCATAATTACTAGTCAAAATTGATGAGTCTGCCAAGTATAATAAAAAATGGTGGC
>NW_027110474.1:192926-193616 GCF_000696795.3 Halyomorpha halys
GAATTTATTGTGTCAAATATCATAAAAACTAATACTCCTACAAAGATAAACGTCATAAACTATTTTAAAGTAAATTTAACTAGCTCTAATTTGAGTGCTGATAAACATCCGTACGTCCTATGGTTTCTGAAAGAAAGTTTTTCAAAACTCAAAATTATTGTCCGAACAACTATAAATCAATTTATTTTAGAAAATATCTTGAAAACTACTATTCCTACGCAGGTAAAGGTCATAAACTACTTTATAGTACATTAAACCAGCTTTAATTTGAGTGCTAATAGACATCTATACGTCATATAGTTCCTGAAGTATAGATTCTTCAAAATAAATTAACTAACTACTGATCTTTCAACAGATTTTTAAGAAATCGTGCTTTTTAAAAAGCTATATCTCGAGAACTATTGGACGTAAATATCTGTATTAGGGCTCATATTTCAGCACATTTACTCGCCTTTAAATAATGATCTTTTAGATTTTCTAGTGTTGTTGGTAGTTAAGATATAGACCTCCGAATTAAAAATTAATGTTTTTTTAAGGTTTTAAAACAAGCGTCATTTTTTATTCCCCCTACCTATTGCTATGTACTAGTAGCAGATTTACTTGGGATGCCAGGATAATCGCTGAAGGCTATTATCCAAAATAAGTTAATTAATAGATTATAAATTGTGTCCTAAAAACTATTATTATAAT
>NW_027110474.1:193732-201790 GCF_000696795.3 Halyomorpha halys
ATTAAAATGATTCAAATGATTCAGATAAAGGTTGCCACAAAATATAAACTATTACATGATTACTTATTAGTTAATTTATACTTATAGCTGCTGATGCCGAGGGATGTAGTGCCGTAGGTGTCTTCTGTTTCATCAGGGATGTCCGAAGTGCATCCTCCTGACTGTGGTGGTGCTTCCCCGTCCAAGCCTTCCTGTTGAGTCTCTCTGTCTGCTCTTCTAAATCTCCTCTTGTCTTTTTCTCCCAATTTTAAAAAATTTCCCATCGACACACCTACGATAGATTTAATATTGCTATGTGTTTAAATTAGTAGATCCATCATACAGCTCTTTTTTTGTTCTCTCTTGCTATGCACCGACAGCCCTGTTCATTTCCTATTAATACTTCCTTGGGAATATCGTTAAACATGTGAAATTCATCCCCAATACTTAATAGACCTCCATCATTTTCAATTCTTCGAAATCGAAAAGTTAACATTTTTAATCTAGGAACTTCCTTTTTCCATCCTTTAAATAAGACGTGTATCATCCTAATGGTGCACATGGCACAAGATATGGGGAGCCGTCCAGATTAGAGAATTTATTTTCCTAACAAATTTGTATTTTGACAGATATAAACAAAATACCAGTTGAAATCATAATTTCATATAATATTTGAAAATTAAAAAGGTTTAAAAATTTCTAACAATAACCAAGATATACATAGTGAGTATAGCTTATCCAGTTTATTGGGTGCATAATTACCAACAAATACACGAACCGATCTCAAAATGTAACTATGTTAAGGTACAAGCGTAAACTAAAGCTTAAATAGATTTATAAATTTAAGTAGACTTAAATTAATCAATTTTAAAGTGTTTAAAATAATAATATTTAGCATAATGTTTCAAATCCTAATCACTGCAGTCCTTATTTTTAATTAATGCAGGAGACGAGGAAATATTCTAAAACGTGTATTTCAAAAACAACAGAGAGTAAAATTGAAGTAGGAGTTTTTCTTATTGTGAATTATACCGAGAATTCTTGGAGGAAAATAAACATGACAGTAACCTTTAACGTATCAAAACATTCCTGGAATTATGTTCACAAACGCACAACACATATTTTAGACAGAAAACGCTGCAAATTCTCGTTTACACAAAGATAAAATGTAACAGTTTTAATTTTATAAACAAAAATTATTTACTTTGGATTTTTTTCTCTTACGCACTTTTCAAACTGCTAATATTCGTCCTTTATATTCATAAATAGACGAGCCATGGAGGGATGAAAACTTTAATTGGCCGCCGAGGATCATCGTGGGTTTAAATAAGATTTTCATATTTAAAAAAAAATCGTATATGTAATCTCAGAAAAACGTGGCGGACGGTAGATACAGGGATTTTTTTTTTCAATTTTGGGATTTACGGATTTTGATAAGTAAAACCTAAAATTTTATGGGAAAGGCTATTTTTTACTTCTATTTTGGTTTATAAAAAAAAACACTGACGCGTAAAACTCGCCTCATATATCAGAAAATAATATCAAAAATCAGTTTCCACAACTCTAAACACGGGAGCTCATTTGTGGCAGTCCTAAAACTCAAAATTTTGATTCTTTTTGCATACAATTTAATGATTCAACAAAATTTCATACAAAATATACGTGCGGGTGCATGTATGCCATTATCTATTCATTTTTTCTTATTATATTCCTAGCATAAAATTGACGAATTTGAGATTAAGATTTAAAGTAAAGAATTAATTGATTAACATACGAAGAGTATAATGCAACCTAAGACAAAAAATTAATAAGTAAACACAAGACAGAAATTATTTTGGAATAGTATTAACCACTGGCTTGAGCTAACTAAAAAAGTAGTATAGAATAAGCTAGTTATAGAGATTGTTCAATGTTATTGTTTTTAATTTGGATTCACAGTCCAGGCGTAGCTAGTACGAATTGCAATTTTTTTTTATACATTACCTATGTACCAATGTGTATTGGTTTCAAATGAAAATTAAAAAATACTACTCAATATGAATGCAATTTTAATCAAATTGTTCATGTTTTTCAACATAGACTAATTACTTCTTAGTCTTTTGGTATGTAAATATAAATACTCAATTAAAAAACTTCGAAGAAGAACATACTATTTTAAGGTAAATTATTTTTTTTTTAAATTTATTTATTGCTATTTACAACTGTACATTATAATACATTTAGTAAATCTGATCTAAGTTAAATTAGAGTGTGACAGGCGTGTAGAGAGACTACCCATTGGTAGTACTCTAATGACATTTTACATTAGCTGGTCTCGGGACCATCTTCTTTTCAGGCGCCTCGGAGGATTGTCAGGAATGGAAGAGGATGGAAGATTAGAAGCTAGGGGACTTGAGTGGTTAGAGAGTTTATAATGAAAGGAGTGATTCGGGCTAGATCGGTTACATAGGGATTAAGGTAAATTAAAAATGGAATTTTTTTTTAATAGAATATTTTGAAATATTGTTTTCTATAGTGTCTTGCATATTTTTTCTAAAATTTAAAATTGGGGTACTTTCACGAAGTTGACAAACTGGATCCCAGTCTTCATAATAGAAATATAAAGTTATTTATTATAATTAGTTTTCTCATAGCTCTCCTACTATTGGCAAAATTTTGGGTTTTTAATCAGAGTAGTTCATTGTTTAAATAAAATAATTTGTATCCAACTTGGATCTAAAACACTTCATTATATCTTTAAAAGTCCAAAGTTTCGGCCCATTCTGCCATCCTGATTTAATATTATATAAATTTACGTCTCACATCCAGTAATTTTAGAACTTTTTGCAGGTTATTGTCATTAATCTCAGTTAATAGGTTGTCTGGTCATTAATTTCAGTCAAATCATCCTACTTTATTACTTTTCAATTAAATTTTAAAACTTTCAATCAAAGATTAATTTAGCACTATTATCGCTTTCTTATCACTTTAGCTGGTAATAAAAACTAGATAAATAAATATAAACTATGAAAGGATTTGTTAATTCACTTAAGGAAATAAGAGAAAAATATATTTCCAGGATGAAAATATATTCCCGAAAGTAAGAATAATAATATAGACGTATTATATATCATTGGAAAGCCAAAGATTTTACAAAAAAATAATATTTGACATAGAACGCATTGAATAATGACGAAAAACGAGTTAAACTGGGAGAGGCACGTACATGTACGACAATATGATCTTAAATATAAAAATAATATGTTCATTATTTTCAATTTTGTTTCTATGAAAATTTAACATCGAAAAAATGTTTAACAGTAGAATGTAAATTTTAGTAAATTGTTATATTTCTGCAACTCTTTTGAAAAAAGAAAAATGTATTAATTTTGCAATGAGAAATAGTATTAAAATCACTGTTCTTAAAACTGTTGAATTGGAATCATTCTCTCATCTGAGCGGCCTATTTGGAAAATTAGTATGGGAAGGTATAACCACAGGGGATAGTATAGTATGGTAAGGTATAACCACAGGGGATAGTATAGTATGGGAAGGTATAACCACAGGGAATAGTATAGTATGGGAAGTTATAACCACAGGGGATAGTATATAAATATCTGTTCTGAAATGAGTGAGCATTAATTAATATAATATAACCACAGGGGATAGTATAGAAATATCTATATAACCACAGGGGATAGTATAGAAATATCTGTTCTGAAATGAGTGAGCATTAATTAATATAATATAACCACAGGGGATAGTATAGAAATATCTGTTCTGAAATGAGTGAGCATTAATTAACTCAAAGTAGGGAGCTATGTCAAAGATTTTTTTGTTTTGTTTAGTAAATCACAACAGCGCTTATTCATCTCTCCTTAGTCTGCTCATGTGCCCTAGGGTAGTATCCTTGGTCCTATCCTTTAAATAATTTTTATAACTGACATCCCAATCCATCCTACACTATCCTTACCACGTATGCCGATGACACAAACCCATTGACAATGAATAATGATCCTACCATTGTATCCCACACCCTCCAATCCCACATCGCCACCCTTGAAGAATGGTGCCAAAACTGGAGGGTGAAATTGAATCCCACCAAATCACATTTACACATCGTCGTAAGCCCATAACCTCCTGCCCCACAGTATCCTTTGATAATACCCCACTAATTCCTGTCGAACAGATTCGTTACTTACGACTATATCTAGGGGCGTGCGCTCGGTTCGGAACGTTGTGGGTTTAATTCCCATCTGGGGCAGTTAACATTCATTTTTCGACGGTCTCGAAGAATGGATCTTGACACTCCCACCTTGGTAAGTACGCGGCGGCAACTTAGGTAGCCGTCAGGAGTTGGCAAAAAGGACCACTAGGCCCACTTGCCGGACTTGTTCCCCCCATCAGATACCAGTACCAGTACAGCTATATCTGGACAAACGACTGGTATGGAATCCTCATAGAAGACTGAAAAGACTGGGAACTACTCGTCGATTCCGATTCTATTACAGCATTTACTAGACAAACGGTTTAAACTTCCGATCCATTTCAAAAGATTGATCTACATGACTATAATAAGGCCTATCTGGATAAAGGGATTTGAGCTTTGGCGCGCCACTAAACCTTCGAATTTCTCCCGGATCCAATCCTTACAGTCTAAAATCGTTACTTTGTCACAAATCAAGTCATCCATCAGGACCTCCATGTTCCATATGTTGCCGATTTGGCCAGAACCAGGCATCAATCGTTTCATTATAAACTTCCCAACCACCCAAACCCACTTGTTTCTAATCTGGCTTCTCCTTTATTACCTAATATTTCTCCTAGGCGTCTGAAAAGAAAATTGCCCTTAGATCTTCTTCTCTAGAAATGTAATTGGAATTCTGTCAATGGGTAAATTCTTCACGTTTGTACCATGTCATTTTATCAACTAACAACAAATTTATTGTTGTATACAGTTGTAAATAACAATAAATAAATTTTAAAAAAATCTTTTTGTTTAGGAGTGCTTAGCATTACATTGGCGTAATCCTGATATAGAATATTTGGGAAACGCTGTCTAATTTAATGATATTTTTGTACATAGGCAAGGTCTGTACTCGCCCCTATGCAACCTCCGAGCACATTTAAATTAGGGTCGTAACTACGATCTGTTTTTAAGTTTCATAACGCTTTTAATAATAATAATTATTATGGGGGTTGTATTTTAGCGATAATACCTTCAAGTCGGTACAATGTTGTTGTTTTCAATTTGGGATTGTTTATGGGTCACTCTTGATAACAATAATATTGAGATATCTTGTCCTTACTGAATCAATGTTGTTAATGCAATCTTCTTGCCATTTTTAGATTCATACAAGTAAAGAATGAGTTAAGTGTAGAATTAATAAGTTCCGACCATTTTTTTTTTAAATAATAATAATAAGTATTAATACACAGTTTACACTTTGATTTTTGCTTTCTCAAGTAAAAAAGAAATGTTTTTTTTAACCTTGATTTTATATATATATAAATTTAAACACAAATATATATTTCTTCTTTCTATGCAAACTGCACTTTTTATTTAAGAGAAATCATGAGACAGAAACTGCCTACGTCATGATGTCTCTCCTACAACGATAGCGGGTGTAAACAAGAGCGATCTTGAGCGACTATATGAATTTTGCTTTGCTTGTTTTCAACTTTAGATAAATATTTTTAGTTGATTCCACGTCCCAAAGACGTCAAAATCAACAATAATTCAATTTTATCTGTGTGTGTGTGTCTTGTATTAAACATTATCCGTTACAAACATCCTGCACTCTCAGATTTTGTAATGAAGAAGAAAATATATCATTCTTGCATAAATTATATTTTTAAAAAAAGCTATGCCAACAATGTTAAAGGTTTTAATGCAAAACATGAGTAGTTTTTATAAAAATATTTTTCAGAAGATTTAATTTTTTTAATAATTAATTCATGCTGCTTAAAGAACAAAAAATACCTATTTTTATTTTCTAAATTAAAGTGAAGAATTAATTTGATTTTGAGTCTGACCTACACATTTTTTAAATTTTTAAATCCTATTGTTGTCTTAAGATCATAAATTAAGAACTAAAAACACAATGGTTCTTAGTCCATATATTTTCCCTTCTAGGACGTTTCAGTTTTTATGATTTTTTTTTCTCAAACAGATTTAAAAATCATTTAAATGAAGCTACAAAAACAAATAAAATCAATGACTAGAGTAGAAAAAGTACAATATATAAGAAAAAGAAAGAAATCTATTTCTAGCCTATTTATTCGCCAAAATCTTTGTTTTAAATTTAACTAATTTTGATTATAGAATACTTATTGTATTATTTATAACAAAATATTAAGCATTAATTTAAATTAGAAGGTCCCGTGGCCATCTATCTTTTCAGACATAAAAAAATATAAATTATAAAAGCTGAAGAGAGAAACTAAATACCCCTGAAACGTCCTAGAAGATAAAATATGCGTACTAAAAACCATTGTTTATAGTTCTTAATATTTGAACATTAGGCAACAGTAGAATTTAAAAATGTATAAAAAGGTGTAGGTCAGACTACGAAACAAATTACTACTTAAATTTAATTTACAAAAAATAACTCACTACGTATTTTCTTTTTAAGCAGAATTTTCGAAAAAGAAAATTAAATCTGAAAATTTTTTTTTTTTAAATTCGTTTACTAGATTACATTGTTTTTGTTGTTAATTTAAATGATTTTGATTATAGCAAACTAAATGTGCTGCCATTAAAAATATATAAATTATAAAAGATGAAGATGGAAACTAAGTAGTTCTGAAACGTCCTATAACGTATAAATATGCAAAGTATGTATACTAAGAACCATTGTTTTATGTTCTTAATATAGCATAAGGCAACATGTTTTTGTGTCGAATAAGGAAATATAAAATAAAATAAAGCCAAATTGTACAAATAAATAATTTTCAACATATACAGAAACTAGTTTCGTTCTGATCAACATTTTCTAAACTATTATAATCATTATGCTTCTCATAAATGAAGGTTTATTTTCTTCAGTATTTGAACTTATTCAATATGAGATTGGTCTGGGTAATGGTGGATTAAGGAGTTCCTGCTGTGTTGAAATATATATCAAGCTGTATTGTTCCTTTTAAAGTATTAGGGAATAGTCGACTGTCGTTAAACAGATACGTACATTGTTAACGATTTAGTAGTAGTAGTTGGTAAAGATTTAAAAACATTAAATTACGCACTTAAGATATTGAAATTAAAAGCATATATAATAAAAATAATTTTAAAATATTCAATGTCGATTTGGGGTAGCAATTTATGTATTGTTTGTATATTTATATAAGGTTTTTATATTTATAATTCAAATGGAGTAATTACTTTCATGCTGTTTGAAACTTAAATATATATGTGATCAGGTAGAAAACAAAATAATAATATTATGTTAAATAATGCTTTACACTCACGTAAAGGTGTGAGATAGGAGAGGTGCAGAACCTTTCGGGCACTGAACGACCGTAGACTGAGAGAGCCGGGTCCCCACCTGCCCGCTTTAGGAGGGGGTCCGCTGGTGGTTCCGTCTCTTGGCTCCGTGGTCATCGGGTCCAGTTTGCAACTGAGGTCCAAGTGACCACTAAGTTAGGGACTCAGAATTTAGTACAAGAGCCCAAAAGGAGAAAAAATCAGTTATTTCACCGCAATACGCAATATTTGTTTATTTTAATGAAGACTATCTATAATTACTAGTCAAAATTGATGAGTCTGCCACGTATAATTAGAAGGAGTAAAAAATGGCGGCTGATTCAAAGCGATAAACATAATTAATATTTCATAAGGAGCTCTAGATCTTTAAAATTATCAACAACACTAGAAGGCCTAATAGAACATAATTTAAAGTAGAGCAAACTACAATTACTAAAATATCACCCCTCATAGAACTATTTACGTTCAATAGTATTTTACAAAAAGCAAAATTTCATTAAAAAAAAAATTGGTGAATTTATTATTTGTTACTGAATTTATTTTGGGAGATCTATATCTCAGGGACCATTTGACGTACAGTTGTCTATAAGCATTCAAATTAAATCTAGTTTATGATT
>NW_027110474.1:203810-223719 GCF_000696795.3 Halyomorpha halys
TAATTTTGTCAAATATCATAGAAACTACTCCTAAAGATCATTAACTACTTTATAGTGCATTCAACTAGCTTTACTTTGAGTGCTAATAGACATCTGTATGTCTAATGATTCCTGAGATAGCTATATCATTTTCCAAATTTAATTAAAAAACTACTGATTTTTCGTTATATAGCTTTGAAATGTTGCTATTAAAAAAACTGCATATTGGGAACTATTGAACCTGAATTGCTCTATTAGGGCTCATGTTTTAGCAAATGTGCTCTACCTTAAAGGTTGTTCTATTAGGTTTTTTAATGTTGTAGGTAGCTTTAAAAATATGATAGGCCAAAAGAGAATTTATTATTTTTTACCTTTTGGAGCAGCTGGCATTGGTTTTCACCCCTCACTATACGTGGCAGACCCATTAATTTTGACTACTAATTATACATAGTTTTCATTAAATTAATTTAAAATTTGGGTGAAATAACTGACTTTTTCTACACCTGGTTTTTGCACTAATTGTACAGGAAATGCAAAATAAATATCTATTAGGTCGAGTCATAAGTAACTTCCGATGCAGCTAAGTAGAATCTTTTGTTCGTATGTACCCACTATGAGTTACCATTAAAAGTTTTTGTTTTAACTAAATAGACGAGGCTTCGAGAGGCTAGGGGGGTTAATGAAATAAAGGTATAGCGCTCCTCCCAACAGTTTACAAGATCTTGTCGATAGCAATTTGTAGGAGGAGGATGGAAAGGAGCGAACAACTGTTGGGTGAGTACTAGAGCGCTTTACACCCAGGACGGTCAACAACAGACCACCTGTTCTCGATCAGACAAATGTTCGAGAAAACGTATGAATTCAATGTTGACTTACACCACCTCTTTATTGACTCTGACAGGCCTATGATAGTGTAAACAGAGGGAAATTATTAAAGTCATTACAGTCACTAGGAATACATAGTTGATAAGATTAACAAAGATGACCATGGAAAGGACTAGTTGCAAAATGAAAACTCGAGTGGGCATCTCTAATAGCTTTAGGGTTAACAGTGGCTTAAGACAAGGAGACCCATTATCACCAGTACTGTTCAACCTCGCCCTAGAAGTTGCCATTAGAAAAATAAGGACAAACCCAGGTGGCACCATTTACAATGGGCTCACACAACACATGGCTTATGCGGATGATGTAGTCTTCACTGGGAGAACCAAAACAGCATTGGCCGGTAGAAGAATTCAAGAGAGCAGCACAGGATTTAGGACTTATTATAAATAGTGAAAAGACGAAATATATGAAAACCTTTAGACAGACCGGGGAGAGACGAGATATTGTGGATGTGGGGGAAAACATGTTTCACAGCTGCAGTACTTCCAAGTACCTAGGAGGAGTTGTGACGGAGAACATTAATTTAGAAGTAGAAATTAAGGGCAGAATGGTAGCAGGAACCAGATGTTTCTATGCCCTGCAAAAAGCTCTCCGATACAAAAGTCTTTCCAGGAAAGCAAAGTTTTTGTTGTACAAAACAATAATTAGGCCAGTGGTAATGTATGGCAATGAGACATGGACTCTAACCAAGAAAAATAGAAAAGCTGTACCGGTTTGGGAGAGAAGAGTCATCAGAAAGATCTTTGGAGGCGTTAAAGAGGAGCACAGGTGGAGAATCAAAAGCAATGACGAAATAAAGGAATTGTATGGAGAGCCTGATATCGTCTGTGCTATTAAAAAGAGCAGGCTAAGATGGTTGGGGCAGGTGGAAAGGATGGAGCCCTGCAGGCTACCTAAAAGGATGCTAAATAGTGCCCCAGGAGGAAAAAGGAAAAGGGGCAGACCCAGGCGTCGGTGGCTGGATGATTTGAGAAGAATGAGAATTAAAAATTAAAGGAGTCTCGCTGGAGACCGCGAGGCATGGGAAAGAATGGTGGCAGAGGCCCAGGTCCTACAAGGAATGTAGCGTCCAACAGTGAGAGTGAGACCTAGGCTTCATTTAGTCTGTAGTGAAATGTTTTGTGTGATACACGTTACGATAAACTTTTTTTAACCTCTAAAATGGAGAGGTTTTTTTAATGGAAACTCTTCAATCCTGACAAGTCAGGCAGTCGGTCGAAATTTTTTTTTTGAAAATTCTTCATTTAAGCCCTGTAAAACAATTTCAATGTGATTTAAACCTAGCTGATATTAAAAAACCACTATATTGTACATTATAATGAGTTTAATTAAAATCGTTAGAGCCATTTACCCACCTTAAATATGGAATTTCAGTTTCGTAAGGCAGTTCATACATGCGCAGGAACATAGACATACCATATTGCGATTGAATAATTGAATGTTTTCATGATCGAAATATTTTTTCTAACTATATATTTCGTATAGAGTTAAAATATAAGTTATATTTATAAAAAAGACAAACATTTTCAGTAATATTATGTGATGTATGTAATAATTGATTACTAATGATGAGTTAATAGTTGACCATGAATATTATATGATGAGAAGATGATGGGGAGGGGGATAGGGTACGCTTAGTGAAGAAACCTAAGTGATAACTGATTTGTTAGTCCCATTGTTCGCCCAGAATTTTAGGCTAAGAATTCATCAGGGCTAGGAGCAACAACAAGATAGCAACCATAATGATTAAATGGAAGTACAGAATAACAAGAAACATAACAAGATAACAGATAATATAGATACATAAGTAGTATTGAAGAAAATGCATAGTGTAATATTATACGAATATTGAAAATGTATATAATATATATGTAAATATATAGTAATATCAAAAATTAAGAAAAAAAGAAGAAAATAATATAGATATAAAAATCAACTAAATAAATACATTAATTTTTTTTTTCAATATATGTGAATAATTAAATATATTAGTAGAATAAGAAAATTATAGAAGCAGGGATAAAGTTATACAAGCTAAGAATAGTAAATAATATAAATAACAGTAATTAGATGTGGTGAACATAACTAATCTAGTGTGAGAGGAAGAAAGAATACGGAAAGATGTAGAAAAGAATATATAGTGGGTTCCATGAAGGGGAAACTTGGCTCCCCACCTTGGTTAGAATAAGGTGGTAACCTGTAGGGACCCCCACTTCTGTAAGAATGGTACGCGAAGGTCAATTCTTTTTGCCTTTCCATGTCACTAGCCCATCATCGTGCTCCAGATGAAATTGCGGTCCATCCTTAAATGCTTTGTTCGCCACAGCCGTTTAATTTTCTCCCATATCATTGAGTCCCCACGTAAAGATGGTATGTTCTCCCCGGTTTGGACCCGTCTTTGAGTACTCGGCAAATTTGTTCTTCCCGCGCTCCCGATGTTGACCAGACAGTGGTAACCGAACTCCTCCCGTACTTATTTTATCTTCATCAAACCTGCCGTCCTAGTTTTCTAGATAATTTGACGAGGTTCGCCGTTGATAATTTCTTCCACCTCTTCCATTTCCGCGGGCATTCCCCCTTCCAAACTGTCGTCCCCTAATCCTGTTCCGGTCTTTCCGGGTCTTCTTCTTTCCCCAGCGTCTATTCCCTCAGAAATCGACTCAACGATTTTGATTAAATTCGCTTTGTCAATTTAGAATTAAATGGTCTATAACATGGACTAGGTCTTTCCTTATTGGAATAGTTTGACAAGGCTTAAATAACGAATTTTTAAAAAATCTTCCTGTAAAGTACCCCTTATTTTTGTTTATTTAAATAAGTAGTACTCATTTCTAGTCATAGTTAACAAGAGATGAATACAAAATCTATAAAAGAATTTTATGAATAAATAAAGGGGAGAAATGAAAAATATAAATATCCTATTCTAATGAGAAACTCCGAGACCCGCTCTTTCCCGATTGCATCCATAATGTATACGAACCCATAGTTCGTTACATTCTTAGGAGAAAAAAAAAATTATATTCGTTACACCCACCCTGAGAAATCCTAAAAATAAAAACGAATTTCGGGCTCCCCGTAACTCAGTTAGGTTAAGCCTAGGTCTATGGTTCTGAAATCTGTGAGCGGTGCTGGTTCCAATCCGGCCTGGGACGTTGATCTTTTTTCATTAAGTGGCGGCCCCACAAAATGAAAAACTCGACCCCCCAACAGATGCTACCTAGACAACTAGGTAAACATCACCTTCGCTGTGGATTGCCTAAGAAAAAAAAAAACAAACAGTTTAAATAGCAACAAAGAAATAGAAAAATGTGTATTATAATTTTCGCCATCACTGGTCTCTCAATCTTTTTTCGCCAAAATTACGATAACTTCAACAGGCCAATCCACTCAAAATTTGGAGACGTGCGTACGTAAGGTGTTCAATAAACGTTGTGTAAATCGCGGCTTAACATTAATCAAAGTTAAAAATAATGATAAATGTTCGACATGTAACTCTATCGAAGACCTGTTACATATTATACTAAATTGCAGTAGATATGACAAATACAGGATTAAATATCCCCTCATCCAAAACAATAGCGCTTTCCTCCAAGGGCTGGCAGATCTAGATAGGGCTACTATTCAGGCGTTATGCAAATTTATAGCAGAATCCAAATTAGATTTTTAAAATTAAATAAATAATAACAAATTAAATAAAATATTAAAACTTAATCAATTTAAGTAAATAATAACAATTTACATCCTCAGCTCCATTCTTTTATAATATAACAGCAGGGGCAGTGTAGGACTCCAACGGAAGTCTTGTGCCGACGTAAGAAAAGAAGAAAAAAAAACGTATAATCCGCCTACCACGCACGATTTTTGAGTTTAACTGGAAAACATTATACAGTTAAATTTAATACCTATATGTCTTTATAAAGGTGATTTGTTTTTTGCATCCCCTTCATGGAAACGAAATATATAACAAATAACAAGATATATCAAAGTTAATACTTATGTTTACATTAATACAATCAAAAGATGAAAATTAAAATAAACTGGCATAGATAAACTAACTAAAATTTAATTAACAAATAAAATATCTGTGGACATTACAATCTGAATTAACTCATTCCAAAGTTTGAAAATAAATGCTTTTTCTTAACCAAATAATTGCATTAGTCGATATATTTTTGATAGAAAATATATTATTTGCACTCAGTTGACTAAACTAGAACCGATAAATGTCAGTTTATCAATAAATAAACAAACTTTAGTTTGAAAATCTCAGATTTTATAGACGAAAAATGGAATTCTGTTCGAATTAATGAAGTTAGTGATAAATCATGGATAAAAAAAAATTGTTATTAATAAGAGTTACATGGTTAAAAGAAATTTATCTTTAATATATAAATACCTGTGTGCGAATCATTGTTTTCAACAAAGAATAATACAAATTTGGAGTTGACACACAACTATAGCGCGGAGTAACACAAATCCAACTTAAAAAGCAATGGTGCATAAATTATGTCGTAAAAATAAGTTGAATATGAATATGTTTTCCAAATTATATATAATATAAACTATGCTAAAATAGTCCACTAGTTATTTTCTATTTTTTAAATATAATAAACTAAATTTCATTCAATAATTTGTGTATATTTTTTGGAATTGTGTCTTAACTGCTGGAGGTTAAACAAAACCTGTACATTTGGTGATGATGTTAAGCTTTGTGTTAGCATTTCAATTTTTATCATTAATAGGTAATTGTTTATTGCCTTGAAATATATTGAAATTACCTTATTTCAATTCAAAAACAGTCATATGATCAACCTTATTATGTATAATTATAATTCAAAAACACAATGGAATGATACTGTAAATAATATTTTTTAAAAATCTTGTGACATATCTAGATTTTTAATGAAACCAGGCATAGAAATGATGTATTGTAACTTTTGTCAAATTTATTAGAATAAAAATGCCTTTTTTTATTGTAATGTAAATTAGCTGAGCACTTGTAATTGCCTGTTAAAAAATAAAAATAAAAAAAAGTCCTCTTAACACCACCTCTGAAATATCAACTAATACATTAATAAATCAATATAATGTATGAAAATGACAGAAGTTAACTTTGCTCATCTAATTGAAAATACAACAAAAATCTTACTAAATTTACAAAGAAGAGTTATTTTTAAGGTTAAGATAATTAGCAATGTTTATCTTAGAAAAGTTATAAGTTCAAAAATTATCTACATATATAATTTTTTCCTATAATAGATACTCTGAAGGTAGAAAAAAATTGTATTAGAATTTAGAAATTCTATAAGAAGATTACATTTTAAGTTTTGGTATTTTCAACCATTCAAATTGTGGTGAGGCGGCTTTTTCTGGACTTCATGTTATATTATATTTAATATTAATAAAATATACATAGTGGAATAGAGTAAAACAGTTTTTAATTTTCCAAAAGTTTGGTCAAGTGGACCCAATTTAACATTATATCTAACATACATGCAACATTTATTGGAGAATTTAAATCTTGAGATATTAGTGATACTATCACTTTGTTTAATGCTATCTCAAATCTCCTAAGCATTATCAGAATCAATATAACCAATAATCAACAATTTGAATCTTTAGAAATAGGTTGCACCTTTTTTGCAATAAAAAAAAAAATCTAGCTTGAGGGTAAAAAATAAAAATTAAGTAAACATTAATATAGGTCCAGGGAAACCTGCCAGGATTAAGAAACAATATGAATTCATTTCTGTTTTAGTAATGGTTTATATTATTATTTAATATTCTCATTGCTTATAACCCATAAAAACTATCTAGTACAATAAGTGATGCAAAATTTCATTTGAAAAAAGTAAAACACTGAATTATTAGGGCAATTTTACATAAAATGTACAAAAATGAAGCAATGCCATTTTTCTTGTTTTTGTTTTGCGAAATAATGCTTACTTAAAACAGAAAAAAACGAAAAAATATTTTGTTTCTAAAACAATGGTTATCAAAAAGAGGGTTTAAGAAAAATATCTAATTTTTTATCTATGTTCAACACATCACAAATCACTTCAAATTTAATGTTACATGCAATTTATATCTTTATAATGAGTTTATTGCACTTTATTATGGGTAAATATTTGAAGTGGTAAATGATTATAGGCTTTGATAAATACTGAAAATCACATGATTCAGTAATAAAGTTTAATATTAATTTATCTCACAAAGGAAAATCAACTCTTTACATAAGAAATCAAAAGTAAACAAGATTAGAAGTTTATATACCAATTAAGCTAAAATCTCACTAGAAAAATAAACTGATTTAACCTTTGTAATACAATGGTCTGAAAAAAAAACACATAATACCGCAGGGATCTGATCCTTTTAGGACCCAATACAATTTTTGGATTTCTTACTTATTTTATCTATCTTAGTACCAACATTCCATCTTTGTATAAATGTTATTGATATAAGAAGTGGATTTTAAAAATATTCAGAAAAAAAAAAACCTAATTTATTATTCCATTCTTGATGTATGGTCGCACCTGGTTCTGAGTCTTAGTTATAGAAAATAAGTTTGGTTTGTAAATAAAACAGCAGATGGCGACACTATGATACTGCTGGGAACAAAGAAACATGCTGCTTTGTTCTAAGGGCAGTCCGTCTGGTGTCTGTTAAAGAAGACATGCACTCTTTGTCTGTTTATAAAACCCCTTCCCTAAATTCCACAACAGTCTTCTGCTTCTTCCAAGTCAATCTCCTCACTAGCACAATTCTTATTCTAAATGTTTCAAAGACATTCAACATTTCTAGACTAAATGTTTAGAAATAAAATTGATAGGTTGTTCAATCTTCTCATTATGGCTGGTTCAACAAATATTTTATTTAGAGACAGCAGAAACGCCATTTTTTTAAGTACCTTCATTTCCATTTATTCGTCTAAGGATGAATATTTCTCCAGTAAATATATTTACTACAGCTATATCCATCCAGTTCATGAACAAAATCACAGAGCATCTTCTGGTTTGTCTCTTGCAAGAATATTCACTGACCATTCTGTCAAGTGTGTCAACTAATCCCTTTGTTGTCACACTGTTGACAATAACTGTCACACTCAAAAATTCAACCTAACTTCACAGATTTGGATTTCAAATATCCAAGACCTACCTAGGCATACATTTCAGTTTGCGGACTTCTGCGGTATTATGAAGGTAAATCGAGATTAGATTATTATGAATATGAACACTTAAAACCGAAAAAATATTTTAAAGTCAAAAACCAGATTGACAAATAAATAATTAACCTTTTATTAAGCAATATATCCTACAGAATACACAATTTTTTTCTAAAATGATTATGTGGGTTTACTAAAACTGTTCAACTTTTGTATTTTTATATTATTGTAAAAAATGTGTAGGAATTTTCAGGATGTTTTCCATCTATAAAAAAATAATTATGACTGCATTGCATTAGTCAGAACAGATGAGTCTACAATGAAGGAAAGTTCTATTTTTGAAAATTACTTTTCTTTAGTTTGAAATTACATCAGACATGAGGCACTATGCAAACGAGAATTAATTCTAAGGTAACTCTGCCGGATCTCTTAAAATTCTAGAAGATAGAAGTGATAAAGGAATGGCAATATCGTTATGACTGAGAATCTCAAATGAGAGGAAGAGATTATTATTAAGATCTCCTCTTGGGAGATTTTGACATGTCATACATCGACCAACCTATTTATTATAATTGTCTGTTTGAAAAGTCAGATAATTAAGTCTACCACAGACAGTGGGAGTAGCGGGTTTCACAGTTTTTTTTTCAATTTCAGGTGCTTTTTAAATATTGCTCAATTTAACTATCTCAAGTCTTAACTTCCCATTTTAAGCAAATTCAAAAGAGAAAGAAATTATCTCTTTCTTCAAGAGCTGAAGAAGAAGCTACATTTCTAAGAATAGGTTAACAAAAGATTAAGATTATAATTTTGTTTTATAAAAACAGCATATAATTTAGTAAGTGAAACTTAAAATTTTTTATTTATTTAACTTTTTTATTATTTTCTTTTCTAACGATTGATGTAAATTTCATCTCTATCTTTTATGAGTTAAATTTAATATGTTGACCTAGTATTGATTACAATATCTAAATTTTGATCATGTAGGATTTGGTGACAAATCTTGACGGTCACATATGGCATAAACATAAATGGTTTGGCCCTGTCAAGGGTTGAAAGAGTACAAACGGTAAACAGAATTAATCATACTTTATTTGAACTTTTAATGTTATAGTACAAATACAACACACAAATAGTCATACCGTAATACCTACCTTAACCAGGTATGTTATGATATTAGGATCCAATTCCTTCAGTTTTTTGTTCCAACTACTTTATCTTCTTAAAAAATTGTGAAAATATAGCCTGCCAATCGTGCCAAAAAGGATCTCTTGAGAACCCTTACAGATTCTTTTTCATAAATAACTTCATTATTATTATTATTACTTCAATTCTTTATTTAATTCAGCCCCAGAAGAAATTTATTATTCCTTCTTAGCACAATATAAAGAAGGAAAACCGTTCTGCTTGGTATTCATAATCAATAAAGATTTAAATCTTTAAAATGTCTAATAATTGCTTAGGTAATTAAGAAATAAAATTTGAAACAGCATATGTAATGAATATAATGAGTTTTTCTGGATTTCTTTTATTCTCGATATTTTTTCTTAATCTAAATATATACAGATATAAACAGGGTGCCATAAGGACCAAGCAATTTATTCTTGAGATTATTTGAAGCACAGAAATAAATGCAGACTTTCCTCAGAAATAAAACTTGAAATAATCTTTATTATTTAATTTGTCTATTGGTTCAAATTTAGTATTTTTTTTCTTTTTCCAGAAAAAAACTCATTACTTTTCCCTTTTTTATTTATTTATTGGCGACCTTGTGGATATTAGTCCATCATCTAGTCCAATTTATTTATTTAAAAAAAATTAGAATCTTATCAACCCTTTATTTTCACTTCCGCATTTATAGAATTCGGGACTATATTACACATTTTATTACAATTATTGCATGAAATGAGAAAAGTCAATTAAGCTGTGGGTCAGGGAGGGTATAATAACAGACGAAGAGTGTATGTTGCACTAATGGATACACCAAGCAAAAACGGAACCCTCAGACCTGATATGAGTAAAAATTGACTATTAGTTTCATAGTTGCCCAACTCTCCCTCAGACTAAGGAAACAGCTGTTTTCCCATGGTCTCAAGCAGTGTAGCCTTATCAGTGTTTTTTTATTCAGAATTACATTTACAATTTTTTCAGGTTACAAATAAACAATTTTAATAACAAATCAAATAATAACAATTTTCTACAAAAAATTAATAATAAATTTTTATGTAATTACCTAGAATCATCCATCTAACAACCCCTTAAAGGGATTTGTCTTGATTTAAAAAAATTGTCATAAAAAAATTACATTTTTTTTTTAGATATTATAGTACAACATAATTTTCTGGAAGAACAAATATCAATTTTAAATCAAGACAAATCCCTAAAAGGAATGACAAGGAATATTGGATAATTTAGAGTAATTACATAAAAATATATTAATAATTGGCTTTTCTCATTTTATAGAATAGTCTTAATGAAATGTGTGATATACCTGAATTATGTAAATGTGGAAGGGTTGCTAAGATCTAATCTTATTCTAATACAGTTATAGATTAGACCAGATGATGGACAAATGCCCTAAACATCGCTCATGATTAAATAAAGAGAAAAGTAATAGGTGTTATTCCTTGAAAAAAGGAAAGAATACAAAATTTAAAATAGAAATGCTGGCAAATGGGAAAGGAAGCATAAATTAACGAACAGTTGTCAATTAAGTAAAAAGAAAGAAAAGTTAAATACAAAAGACATCTATTCCCATCCATTATGTAGTCTTCCTAATTAATTACTCATCATAACAAAAGAAATAAGAAATTACATACTAATCAGCAGCAAAAGTTTATCAACAGAGTTTATATACCTTTAGAAAAATATGCATTTTCTCAATACTTTCTAACACAAAAAAATAAAAAAAATTTGTTTTTTGAAAATTACAATTCAGTAGTAAGGACTATAACATGAAAATAATATTTACACACTCATTAGATTTAAAAAATAAACAAAATGAGAGGGACAAAATTAAAATCATAAGCGTATACACATCTAAAACAATTTTAAAACACAATAATATTTATTTTATTTTTCAACCTGAAATCATAACCTCAAAAAACAAAAATAAATTAAGGAACCCCATAATCATCTACTGCTTGTGCAGTACAAGGTTGAAAAATAAAATATGTACTCGGTTCTATTATTTTTTTAAGAAAAAATACATAAATAAGTCTCTAAATATTGAACATACATTTTTTTCAGAAGTTTTGATTTTTAATAAGAACATAAAATAAAATTTCATATATCTCACATAACT
The DNA here is from genome assembly GCF_000696795.3 of Halyomorpha halys. Taxonomy (NCBI): domain Eukaryota; kingdom Metazoa; phylum Arthropoda; class Insecta; order Hemiptera; family Pentatomidae; genus Halyomorpha; species Halyomorpha halys. Next base: position 215,138 of record NW_027110474.1, read on the forward strand.
TCTGGGAAAAACAAAAGCTGCAAAGCAAAAATAAGAATAGTTTTTGAACATATTGTCAGTACTTCTTCATTGAGTATGTATATGAATTTTACATACAAGAAACACAATTGAGGCGGTAGCTGGAAAAAAAGAATTTGCTTAATGAAGTATTGTGAATGATATATTAATGTACGAAATTAGCACTCTTATTGTAGATACTAGCTTTAAAAATTATGATACAATTATGAAAAGTAATAAAATGGATATTGAGTACACTAAAAGTGGAATCTGTGGAATAAAAGCCTTTTGATCTAAAACACCATTTTTCCTGCTAATGCCTCAAATATATTATTTTTAGAACTTATAAGATAAAATTGGATGTTCCATTTAATGTTTCTTTATTAATCTTGAATAAATCCCTCAAAGCCTAGATCACTTTTTTTTTTTTTTTGCTGTAGATGTTAATCATGAAAATATGTGGTTCATTAATAAATAAATAAATATTTTTTTTTAAAAGATTCATCAAGTTCGATATATACATAGGTTTTTGAATGTATGTGAATACTAGGAAATACACAAAAAAAGCTATTAACTGGAAATAAAAGTTTTCATTCAGAATACACATAACAGTTCTTTAATTTATTGTTATCTCATCTTCAATAATCGTTCATTGATTTTCCATAAGATCACTGAAGATAAATATAATCATATAACTCTACTGCATATGGAGCATTAGTGGTATGAAATTGTAATTGATAAATAAAATTAAAATAAATCATCATCCTTTTTAATGTTTTAATTAGACTTAAATTTTATTAGAGTGTATTAAAAATGTTTCAAGAACCAAAAGCTCATTTTTGTTTTATTTTTAACATTTATAATGACTTCAATCCGAGCTGATTCACAGCTCTTTATCCTTCAGTTACTGGTTTATGTTATTCCTTGATCTGCCAAGAACCAAAATTAAAGATTGATCTCTTTCCTGCTAGCAGCAATCCAACACTTGTATTAATAATTATTATCATGAATAAAATGAAATGAACAAAAAATCATACTTTGTAACATATATATTAGTTAAAATGTTTCATTTATGAGTGATTTATTTGAGTAAGTATATGAGAATAATTTAACTTTTTTTTGTAAAATATTTTCGTGAATGATTTGAAAAATAATGAATTATAATAAAACTTCCATCTCCTGAAAATGTTTTTTTTTATTATGAGTTTTTCTTCTTTAAGTTCAAAAAGTTAAATGTGTTTCATTATCTGAATTTTACACTTCTAAAACAGTATTGAAAAATAAATTTTAGACTTGAAATATTATAATGTAATTATAATTGGCCTACTATGAAAAAATAACAAATAAATGCATGTCTATAAAACATTTACTATAAATGAGAAAAAAACAAAAATAATCCTGGAAATGTATGAAGATGCAGCAATTACAACATATGTTATTTTCATCACTTAATGCTTCCTACATTCATAACAGAAAGTTAAAACAATTAAAGTATCATAATAATCTAATTAGTTCAATCAATAAAATATAATTAGTATATATTTTTATTTAGAAAAAATACAGACACTTTAGAAGTAATAATCTTGTGTGTCCTCTTTAAGTAACAAAACAAGCAAACTTCAAATAATCAAAATTTTTATTTCGGTTCAAGCAATGAAAGAGGAAGGATTTCCTCCCGAGTTTAAAATAAAGTAAAACGAACAATAAAGAACGGTTTGTCCTTTACAATCATCAGTATATAAATATTAAATATTAACTGAGATGTACAATAATTTACAATGTCGCACATCCATAAAGATGTGTTAAATACTTTATAACATGTAACTTGAAACAAAACTTCTTTTAATTTCCAATAAATACATTACTTTATTTCTTAAGATGAAAATAAAGCACATTTTAACAATTTGTGGTATTATGAATACATATCAACTTATCCAAGTAATAACCCTAATTTAACTTTGATCACAAAATTTATATTTTATTGGCTTGAAAGCTTAATACAATGTATATAAAAAAAAAGTCTTAGCCCAAGATATTCAATTAATAACATTTTTAAAAGTTGTACTAATTTGAACTCAGCCCACTCGTGCCAGTGTTCACTTATGAGCCTAAATGTTAATTTCAATTCTTAACTTCATATGCTAGTAAAGGCGGATACTTATAAGAAATATTAGCAATAAATGGACCTGATATGTCCCACTGACTAATTTATAACATTAGTGTTCGACTTGCACCTAGGCCTCTCCAACAAGACAGGTATGTATTAGCGCACCACTTTAAATAACATAATCACGTTAACAAATTTCGTGTTCATAAAAGTTTATTGTGTATACACTACTAATGTAAGGCATACTCAAGTGTACTTTTGTGAGTCTTATTTCGACATATAGTTAAAATAAGTAGTATGAATTTATATATATATATATATATCAAAATATAATTGGAAGTATAACAAATCAAGGGCAATTTTTCTCAGAATCTTAATTTATTTAAATTACATGAGGTTTTAAGTAACACAATTGGCCTTTACATTGGTATACTAAAACTAGGCCACTTATCTTTATTGTAAATTTGCAAACCGCTTTTAGCTGAGTTACAGTTCCTCACAACTTCATGTTTTTTTTTTGTTTTTTATTTTTACTTTTTTTTACACGTTTTAACAACTTTATACAAAACAATAATCTGTCTCATCATAATAATATCTACAATTCACATTAGACACAGAGTAATTGTATTTTCACCTTTGTCCGTTCCCACTTGGACTCACTTAGGAACTGGGAAATCGGGCACCTCCATTACCAAGATTATTATCAATAAATAACAATTCTTTCATTTGGTCTTTGCTTTTTAAAATCACACCTTCCTCAAATTTAAATCTAGAGTTACCATTATTAACATTATTTTAATCTCAGTCAACTGCTTTATTCTTGAGAAAATGGGAACAATTATATAAACCCTGTTTATAAATACAGTGAAAATGTTTGAAAATAATTTCACACACACACACGCACACACATAAGAATTAAAATATACAGAAATATACATCTAAAACAATCACTGACGTCAGTTGAATCCTATGACGATGGATATAAAATAAATTAATTGATACAAAATATCTTAACAATTAACTAATACTAGAAAAAAAAAATGACTCAAAATGCAATATTCCTTCTTATTTAAGATTATGGTGAAAGTGCTAACAGTGTTTAAAAATGAAAAAAAAAAAATGGAATATCCACGAAAATTGATATAAAAAATTATATAAAATCTGACTGAGTGACAAAAAAAAGTTTTTTTTCTAAATGTAATATGGAAAAAATCCTACAATGAGTAAACCAATAGCTGATCAAGATTGTAGATTATGAGGCGCCAGAGGTGATGGGCGGAGGTGGAGGGTTGAGGACAGAATCCCGTGAGTTCGACTGCGATGTCGCCTGGAGCAAAGTCACTGCCTCTCTTTCTGGGCTGCATTCAACCACCCCTAGTCACTTCCCGCGCCCACCTTTCTTCTTCTTCCGCTTGAAAAAGCAGCAGCACCTGAATAAAGACAGGGCAGGTCTATTGTCAATAACAAAGACTGTTACTTTTTTAAGTCAATTTAATGCCCAAACAATAATTGGCTATAAATTGATATTATATTAGTCCTTAAATTTTAAAATTAATATTTTGCCACTAAAAGGAATTAATGAATCATATGTAAAAGCTAACCTATCCGAGATCTTATTAATAAGATTGATAATTCAAACAACATCGTCATCCTAATGAAACATTTGTTATTATCTAATACACACTACAGACCTTTAGGTAACCACCGATAGAAATTAAATTAGAAAAAGAAACTTGTTTAGGATAATCCATTTTTTCTTTATTGTTTAACTTCTTTGCTCTGATAAAATTTTAATTACAAATTTAAAAAAAAAAGAAAGAAAGAAAATAACTGCAGTACTACAAGCCATGAAGGGTCTTGGCTTCAGTTCTTTGTAAGGAAGTACTGTTTCTAGAACAATGGACGTATGTACAAGGAATTGTTTCGGTCAAATATTACTCTCAACTATCAGGTTTTGCTCCCCAATTAAAGGGTATCCACTTTTTAGAGGGCAGGTATGCCCCAGGAAAGTCTATTGACTGATTTTTGGCAGAATAAATAATATCTACCTCAACCAGACTCAAGCATTGGCCAAGGAGATAGGAAGTGCCTTACTTACTGAGCTACCAGACTCAATTTTTCTAATGTACCTTTTTCCACTTTTGTTTTGTTAAGTATTGAATATTAAAAATTTTACAGAGTAAATAATTATTAAAGAAAAAGTCATTAATATAAAATTTTGGTACTGCTTAGTTTGTCAAAATTAAACATGAATATTAACCGATTACTAAAGCTAAACTTTTCAAAAAATGTCGTTTGTTAGTTTTAATGGCTGAAAATTAGTAAATTTTTTAATATTGTCTTCCAAAAAAAAAAAATTAAAATGTGGGTGAATAAGATAAATTAAATTAAAATTAAATAAATTAAGTATATATAATTAAATTAAATTATGATATAGAAAAGCCAGACATCTTTCTAAAAAAATTATGAATTATTTTTTTATATTATAAACATTCCAATTCAATATTTTGATTGATTATTTATGGATTAAATATACTACATTCGCTCATTAAAATTCTTCAGGAAAAACTGAGACAGGTAAGCATGAAAATTCTTTTTGTTATAGAACCCCGCTAAAGAATCTTAATACAGAAACAACATCATAAACAATTATCTACATAAATATATAATAATGTAAATAATCGATACAAATGAACTTTTTCGAGAAGTACAACTATAGCATAAAATAGATGAAGGCTATCAACTTCTGCTTCCTAGCTCTCCCTCCCTCTAGACAAACTAACTCGTAATGAGTTTTTGTCAATTAATTGAAAGAAATTTATAACAAAAAAATGATTTAAAACTCAAGTAAATAAATACATATCTTGTTGAAAATGATAATAGCCAAAGTCCCAAATCCATCATAAAGATGATTTTAATTTTTTATAAAACTAAATCAAATTAAACAAATCAACTTCCTTAATATTTTGTTTCCTTTTTTCCCTTTAATTTTCAGCCATTTTATTAGACATTATCAGATGTTCGACATAAAAAATAAATTTTAATTTATTTCCCCACTCTCATAGTCCAGGAGCTCATAGAAGCAATTTTACCGACAATTCAGAAGTTCATTTGGTTCAATGAGAAAAACAATAATTTCTGTTAATTTTTCATTCGATGCTTAATACCTTGGAAACTATCTAATGCAAAAAAACAAAAAACATTCTGCACACATTTATTAATACAGTAAATTTACTAAAGAGTAAAAAGTTGTATATCTAATAGAACCAGAAATACAGTTTTTCCAAAAGCAGCAATTTAATTTTTTTGTAGAAAACCATGAAGTTATAAAAAGTAGTTAATAAATAAGCTGTTTGTAGGAATTGCAGTTTTTATATGTGCCACAATAAAGGCACATACCACAAAAACTGCATATTTATAAACTACGTTTTTAATTAAAAAAATGAGCACATTTAGACTAGTAGTAGAAAATGGATAAGTATAAATTGTGAATAGATTTAATAATTAACTTAAAGAGATAAGCAAACATATTTTTATCCTGGTTGAAACAACATTTCTGGAAATAAGAGAAGTTATACTGATGTATTATATATCATTAGAAAGTCAAAGAATATAGAAAAAATATTTTAATCTATAAATTATATGAGAATAAGGAAAAAACATGTCGATAAAAGGACTTTCTAACAAATTTTTATCTGCCGGATGTTGTATTGATGTTTTTATGTCAATAATTATTAAATTGTTATTTTTTTAATTTTACTTAACCTATATTTTATTATTTTTATATTCAATTTCATCACGAGCTCCATAAAATCTTCGTTAGTATTTTCAATATTCGTTATATAACAATTTAGCATTGAGTAAGTGGTTAAGAGCATAATGTAACTTTGAATAAACTATTGTGTTTTTGTCATACTTTTGCAACAGAAAAATATAAAAATTTTGCAGCATGAAATATTAATATAAATACTTTTCTGCAAACTGTAGAAATAGGGGTCAGTAAATCTGTCAGCGGAAAGGCTCATTTGGAAAATATTGCCACAGTGAATAATATTAAGATATCTGTTCTGAAATGACCAAAGATTAATTTCAACTCAAAGTAGGGGAAGGGGAGAGGGGCAAGTGAAAGTTGTGTGATATGTGCAATGCACCAGATTTTTTGTCATGGATTTCCAAACTATTATGGAGTATGTCACATTACAGCCAAGCTATTCATTGATATAAATTCATCTACAGTATTTCAAAAAGAAATATGAAAACAATCTGTTTATTATTACAAAAGACTTATTTTTTTAACTGCAAACAAAAACTGTTTCCTTATCCCTTTTGAATTAAACATGCAAAAATTAACTAAAGTAAAATACTTTGTTTCATCCACAATTTCAACTTCTGCTTGAGCAGTAATTGGCGTATTAGAATGGCCAGCAGTCGGATCATCATTTGCCAATTCTCCATTTGTTGAACTGACAACCTAAACATAACAGATACAAGCATTAATTTATGATCATATTCCTAAAAAAAATAATACATGAAGTACATACAAAAAGTAACAACTCAGCTAAATAAAGCTAATTTAACCTCTTAGTTGAGAACAGACGTTCAGACCAGAATCCTAATTAGAAACTCGTCAGATCAATAGAAGCTAAGTGGGATAGATACAGTCAACTCTAAATAATTTGAAACTTAAGGAACCACAGTGCCTTAATCTCAAAGTAAAGATGAAAAATTACAAACAAAATAAAAGTACATATGTATACTATATAATCATTTATTTTTTACTAATTATTGCTTGTAGCATGGTAGCCTACAGGGCGTATTGTATGCCAGTATCCTCAGTGATCTACTTAGGGCCCAGGGTTAATCTAATTAGATTTAAAGGTTGATCAATTCGCATTGTTTTGGGTCTGTAATTCAGTCCATGCCAAACAGCAAATCTCAAACTTGCGAATTGATCAAATCAACGAATGATGCGATATGCTGTTTCATCCTCAGTGTTAAAAAATCCACACAGAGGAAAACATGTAAGATTTAGATCGAACATAAGTTTATTGAGCCTACAGTGACCAGTGTTCCAGTGGAGATCTTTGTGACTATCCTTAGTGACCAGTGTTCCAGTGGAGATCTTTGTGACTATCCTTAGAGTGCCCCTGTCCAGTTCGAGCAATGTTTCACTTTGTCTGCCAAAGTCTATCCAGGAACAGTTTAGAAAGTATTGATTTATTTCCTCCTTTCCCTGCTTTGTAAGCAATACAGGTGTGCAGCAGGAGTTTAATTTTACACATGTATCCGTAGTATAGAACTATTACTAATAAAAAAATTTATAAGTTTTACAATTAATATAAATTCTACTTGAAGGTTCAGTCTTCTACATCTCTTTTGTCTGCAGGCATTTCAGGGGCTTGTCTTCTTCTTTGACAAAGATTAAAGTGGGTTGGACCAATAATTGTTTTCCACCCGTATACAAATTATTTGTAATACAGGTAAGTTTTCTTTAGTTACTAGCTGAGGAAAGTCGTTCTCTGTGAGAGCGTAGAGTCCGGTTTTCCTTGGAGGAAGTGTTTATGGCAACTGTTATCATTAAACACACTAGCCTTTATAGTTTATCCAGGAGGTGGTTCTGGGATAAATCCACATTGGCTTTTGTTTTAAAATGTACAAAATAATAAACGGTTATGAAAAAAGATTAAAACAACAATGTACAAAAAAAGTCTGATTTATGAGCGATCGACTTCCTCCTAGCATTGTCTAGTAAATTTACTATGGTGACAAGGGCTGTGAAAAAATCATCACTTGTATCCGTCATGAGGATGCAAGAGATGACTTAATCTCACTTAATGTTTTATGCTATCTTCCTTGTCCTCATTCTGGCAGGCCAAAACTTCAGTATCAGTTAGGATACAATGGAAGTTGATATGAAAATCAGATCAGCAAAAATCAGATCTCTAGTAGAAAGTGATATAAAAGTCAGAGCTTTGAGAAATTTCTAAACATAGATTGACTAAATTTGAAAATTAAGCCACGAACTCGATGCATACTAAGATATACAAATACAAAAGGCTTTCTGATTTAAGAAAGTAAATATTAATTTTAATTATAAAGAGCTATGAACCATCAGAAGAATTTGAAAATAATTACAAACATAAGTGATAAGAATCAAAGGAGCTAAATAAATAAATTAGTTGGGTTGTTAAAAGTCAATCAAAGCTAATCCATCAGATGTCCTCAATTAAAAATATCATTAGAGATTTCATCAACAATCCATTGGCGAGAAAAGAACATCATTTATTCTCAATGATAATGGCTTTAAAGGAGCATAAAATGTTATCACTGAGATAATCAGCGCCATAAAACTGTTTATTAGAATCTAATTGACTCTTTCCACTAAATCTCTAAACTTTGAGATGCAATCAGGATTTTAAACAGGATAACTATCTATAAAACTTATCTTAGTTATTCATTCTATTTGATTAAAAAAAAA
>NW_027110474.1:223769-233897 GCF_000696795.3 Halyomorpha halys
TGCAATGCACCAGATTTTTTGTCATGGATTTCCAAACTATTATGGAGTATGTCACATTACAGCCAAGCTATTCATTGATATAAATTCATCTACAGTATTTCAAAAAGAAATATGAAAACAATCTGTTTATTATTACAAAAGACTTATTTTTTTAACTGCAAACAAAAACTGTTTCCTTATCCCTTTTGAATTAAACATGCAAAAATTAACTAAAGTAAAATACTTTGTTTCATCCACAATTTCAACTTCTGCTTGAGCAGTAATTGGCGTATTAGAATGGCCAGCAGTCGGATCATCATTTGCCAATTCTCCATTTGTTGAACTGACAACCTAAACATAACAGATACAAGCATTAATTTATGATCATATTCCTAAAAAAAATAATACATGAAGTACATACAAAAAGTAACAACTCAGCTAAATAAAGCTAATTTAACCTCTTAGTTGAGAACAGACGTTCAGACCAGAATCCTAATTAGAAACTCGTCAGATCAATAGAAGCTAAGTGGGATAGATACAGTCAACTCTAAATAATTTGAAACTTAAGGAACCACAGTGCCTTAATCTCAAAGTAAAGATGAAAAATTACAAACAAAATAAAAGTACATATGTATACTATATAATCATTTATTTTTTACTAATTATTGCTTGTAGCATGGTAGCCTACAGGGCGTATTGTATGCCAGTATCCTCAGTGATCTACTTAGGGCCCAGGGTTAATCTAATTAGATTTAAAGGTTGATCAATTCGCATTGTTTTGGGTCTGTAATTCAGTCCATGCCAAACAGCAAATCTCAAACTTGCGAATTGATCAAATCAACGAATGATGCGATATGCTGTTTCATCCTCAGTGTTAAAAAATCCACACAGAGGAAAACATGTAAGATTTAGATCGAACATAAGTTTATTGAGCCTACAGTGACCAGTGTTCCAGTGGAGATCTTTGTGACTATCCTTAGTGACCAGTGTTCCAGTGGAGATCTTTGTGACTATCCTTAGAGTGCCCCTGTCCAGTTCGAGCAATGTTTCACTTTGTCTGCCAAAGTCTATCCAGGAACAGTTTAGAAAGTATTGATTTATTTCCTCCTTTCCCTGCTTTGTAAGCAATACAGGTGTGCAGCAGGAGTTTAATTTTACACATGTATCCGTAGTATAGAACTATTACTAATAAAAAAATTTATAAGTTTTACAATTAATATAAATTCTACTTGAAGGTTCAGTCTTCTACATCTCTTTTGTCTGCAGGCATTTCAGGGGCTTGTCTTCTTCTTTGACAAAGATTAAAGTGGGTTGGACCAATAATTTTTTTCCACCCGTATACAAATTATTTGTAATACAGGTAAGTTTTCTTTAGTTACTAGCTGAGGAAAGTCGTTCTCTGTGAGAGCGTAGAGTCCGGTTTTCCTTGGAGGAAGTGTTTATGGCAACTGTTATCATTAAACACACTAGCCTTTATAGTTTATCCAGGAGGTGGTTCTGGGATAAATCCACATTGGCTTTTGTTTTAAAATGTACAAAATAATAAACGGTTATGAAAAAAGATTAAAACAACAATGTACAAAAAAAGTCTGATTTATGAGCGATCGACTTCCTCCTAGCATTGTCTAGTAAATTTACTATGGTGACAAGGGCTGTGAAAAAATCATCACTTGTATCCGTCATGAGGATGCAAGAGATGACTTAATCTCACTTAATGTTTTATGCTATCTTCCTTGTCCTCATTCTGGCAGGCCAAAACTTCAGTATCAGTTAGGATACAATGGAAGTTGATATGAAAATCAGATCAGCAAAAATCAGATCTCTAGTAGAAAGTGATATAAAAGTCAGAGCTTTGAGAAATTTCTAAACATAGATTGACTAAATTTGAAAATTAAGCCACGAACTCGATGCATACTAAGATATACAAATACAAAAGGCTTTCTGATTTAAGAAAGTAAATATTAATTTTAATTATAAAGAGCTATGAGCCATCAGAAGAATTTGAAAATAATTACAAACATAAGTGATAAGAATCAAAGGAGCTAAATAAATAAATTAGTTGGGTTGTTAAAAGTCAATCAAAGCTAATCCATCAGATGTCCTCAATTAAAAATATCATTAGAGATTTCATCAACAATCCATTGGCGAGAAAAGAACATCATTTATTCTCAATGATAATGGCTTTAAAGGAGCATAAAATGTTATCACTGAGATAATCAGCGCCATAAAACTGTTTATTAGAATCTAATTGACTCTTTCCACTAAATCTCTAAACTTTGAGATGCAATCAGGATTTTAAACATATCTATAAAACTTATCTTAGTTATTCATTCTATTTGATTAAAAAAAAAACATAATAAATAATATAAAAGCTAACTAACTCTTCTTGGTTTATATTTAATGCAAAATGAGGATTATTAATTTTAATTTTTCATGAATTATCAAAATTTCTCTTTTTAGGTCAGTGGGTCCCCAGGAGTTTCTACGAGCCTCTTCCAGGGATTAAAATATTTCACTCCAGCTGAACTCAGTTTTGAACCTTACCATCTCAGATTTTTTTCATTTTTGCACAGATTTTGAGTAAATATCCAAGCCTTCCTGAGCTTTTAGGGAAAAAATGACATTTGACACTCTAATTGTATCAAATTATAATGTAGGTGTTCCACCATTTACCAACATCTATCAAAAGAATTCTGCCATTTTCCTATTAGAACGAAAAGGACTCCACTACCAAAAAAAGATTGGAAAAACAATGCCTTAGGTTATAAAGGAGAGGCCACAAAGTTCAGAGACCATGCATACTCAGAAAAGTAAAAAATAAAAAACCAAAAAACATGTTACAAGATCAGTACAAACAGTTTTTCAAATGACTTACTGATGATGGACAAAAATGATCATCTTATACAATATAATTGCACGCAGGTTTTCAATTTTAGGAACTTATTCAAAGTTGCTCGATATATCACAATATTATATCACAAAGTTGTCATCATATCATCATGAAAAAGTTCTTTTATAACTAACCATGTCTTCTACATTTGAAGTCATCAATAGTCTTTAGGGAGATGTAATAATAATAATAAAGGCTTAACGAACCCGAAGGTTCGATGTCGATACCACCAAACGCTCTCTGCATACATCCTTCCAGTGATGCCCCTCCAAACGAAATTCCACTAAATCTGTTTTAACACAATCCTCCCATCTACGTTTCGGTCTACCCCTCGGACGTTTACCCATTGGTTCAGTGTTTATTACCATTTTAGGGATCCGCTCGTTACTAAGCCCTACAACCTTACATGCCCATCTTATACGCTGTAATGCTGTTACTTGAATTGTATTTACCGGGTGTAGGTCCCTTAATTCAGTGTTGTGTAATCTTCTAAATTCTCCCATTAATTCATCCTTTTTCGGTCTGAATATTTTGTTTAATACTTTATTTTCGAAAACCCTAAGACGCTGTTCATCCCTTAGTGTAAGAGGCCACGCCTCACATCCATAAAGAACAGTGGGAAGGATAATGGTTTTGTAAATTCTAATTTTTAAGTTTTTCGATAGGAGGCACTAGCTAAGAAGTTTCGAAATTGAAATATAACTAGTATTTCCCGCCTTCAACCTAGCTTTTATTTCCTCATCAATTTCGTTTTTTTTTTTTTCTAGATGTAAAAATCATGCAAAAATAAAATATATATTTCAGCATTTTATACACTTTATACCACGAGTAATTATGAAGTAATATTAGAAAAATGAAATTAACTTATTGTTTTATTGTCTATCTTAATTATTAATACTAGTAATGAAATAATTTTACCTTTCATATTTCAACTTTGTTAAATATATTTACAGAACTTCATTATAAAAAACACAATTAATTTTAGATCTTAATCATATGTGAATGATCTAATATATTGTAACAAGCAAATATAAATACAGATAATAAGAACAATACACAACCAGCCCTATTTTATTAGTACTATAAACAAAGAAAAACATTGCATCTAATGATGTTAGTCGATAAACAAACATAAGTAAATAAAAATAGTGAGATAACTAAGTTAAATAATTAATTACATAAAGGGGATACCTGAACAGAGCCATGCCTATCGGCAGGTGTAAGGTTGCCTAGGGTGTGACTTGGCTGTTTAGAGACGTCTGGCCAAGCCGGGACTCCTTTGACACCACCCTGTGAGCGTCAAAACACTTCTCTATTAACATACGGTTGTTCAAGCAAAAACATGCATTAAGGTGCTAATACAAACCGCCTTATTTGAACATTTCTTCATCTTCCATCTTTAATATATACTTTTTTATTTATATTACTAGATATTAATTAATTATATTTATTAATCAAGTAAATAAATTTCAAAACACAAATATGTTTTGTTTTTTTACTGTTAACAGATCAATTACGCAATATGGCAAATAAAATTTCTAAGTCAAAACAAATAAGCTTCATAATTAATTGAGGAATCAGAAAAATAAGTTACTTTATAACTTAAATTTAAAAATCTGTAAAACATTTTTAATTTATTTTAGTTTTTATAAACTCCTGATAATTTTTAAAACATAAAAAATAATAGTGCAACTAAAATGGAAACTTGTAGTCACTGTTGGGTCAAAATTAGCTATAGTTGAAGCTAATATCTAAAATTGTCATTGATACGATATTTATTTATCAATGGTTCATTCATGAATAAGGGTTGTATCCATAGCAATATTAGCTATTAGTTTCAACTATAGCTAATTTTTGCCCAACTCTGCTTGTAGTAAGTGCTATTATAAATATAATAAAGATTTAAAATATTGAAAAAAGTGATAATAAAGACTAAGTGAACCTAAAGGTTCAATGCTGATACCACCAAACACTTAACCAGTAACGCCCACCCACACACAATCCTCCCACCAATATCCTTCATCATCACCTCCATCCTTCAGACAACCCCTTAGATGTTTACCCATCAGTTCAGTGTTTAATAACATTTTATGGATCAATTTGTTTCTAAGCCCTACAAAATTACAAACCTTATAAAATACCAAATACTTAAACCACTCTACTTGTTCAAATATATTTATACATATATTTTATATTCCCTTATATTTTGTTTTGGGTATATTTATTTTGAGACATAGTTCCTAACTAGATTTTATCAATGTAGATATTTTAGTTTTAGGTTTCCTGGTCCTCCCACAGTAATAACAAATTATCAGTATTCAAGGATGGGTATTTTACTACCTACAGTTTAACCCTTTTCAGTATATATCACATTTCTAATAACAAGCTAAATTAAATAAAAAATTGTATATAATAAACATATATACATAGCCGGGAACCCACAATTACTTAACTTAGCATTTAGAATAAACACAAACTGCCACTACAACCCTTCTTTTTTTTTTTTTACGTTTTAAATTATTCAACATTTCGACCACAGTTGACAATATATTATCGAGAGAATACTGAATAACTAAACTTACAGTATGCAACTCCGATTTTTAAGTTTCGAAATATTTTAATTAAAATGTTTAAAAACACATTACCATTCCATTTTTGGCTCTATCTTTACCACTTTTTAACATCAACATATAACATTTGAATTATAACACCCATTTCCTAAGTCAATTCAAGGAGGAAAATTTTTATATTGTAATAGGAGAGAAACTTAAAGGAGTTCAACCGGACCAACACAGATGGTATTGTTGAACTACTGTAGCTTTCTACTCTCCTGCAACAATATAAAAATTTTACTACAAGAATCATACTACAAAATCAATTTTTTCCTTATAATTTTGTTTCCCTCTGAGTTGTGGAACATCAGAAAAGAAGTTTCATTTCAATAAAATAAATGATAATTTAGAATATTTAATGTTCTGAACAAGCTAAATTATAGTAAGAATTCAGCAATGGAAGTCCAGCATTTTATCTGCAAAACTATCTTGCTAATTTTTATTTTCTTATTACAAACAATTTTTTTTTTTATTTATGTGTTATGCAAGAAAATATTTTATAGTGAACTCTTAAGACATTTTTATTCTTTTTATCAAAAAATATAAGTACTAATTCCATCAGTAATGTTAACGAAATAAATTAATCTATTTGTATTAAGTTTCCATTTTATTTAATTTAATAAATTTATTAAAATACAACAGTTTCTAACAGTCCTTAACAAACGAAAATTATCATCATCATAAATATTCATAAGAAGTTCAAATTTTAAAACTAAAAAAGTAACTTTAATTTTCAATCCTTATTGTAAACATGAAAACAGATCAATAGTGAAGCTCTATTCAGACAGACACTACGTAATAGGAATGAACATTAGTGTAATAACAAAGCAGATAACTACATTTACAAGATTATATCGAGGAAAGCCAAATAAATATCAAATTACAACATCAACTTTGTCAAGAAATAAATAAAGAAAACCCATGCAATATAAAAATATTCATTATTAAAATAGATTTCAAGTTGAAAATTATGTTCATGTTTGTAATTATGCCCATAGAAGAAAACTTTAGTTTAGCTAACAATTTATTATCATATATAACAAAATACATACCATGTGAGATGAGCCATTTTCAAATTTTATCTTTCACTGAGTTTAACGACTTTCATTGATATTAACTTACTAAAATATACATTATATTTTTCATGCAATTAATTACAGTAAAATATATTGTTCTAGATGTTGCTAATAGTAACCGTAGCTATTAAGGGCAAACTAAAATAAAAACTTGCAAACAAATAAGAAAACATTAGGGAGGGTAGTGTATTGTTTTCTGTTCTATAACTAAACCTATTTATGAAATGTTCTGATGAAGATGCTCCCATTAATAGTAGGTATCATCAAAGATATCTTATTATCATTTTAGAGACAAATATTCACAATATATGTTCTGACAAATCACAATTGGTGATAAAAATCAAATTAAATAAGATGAATTAAATTTCAAAACGGAACTTACAGAGGTAACCACTGAAGAAAAAAAAAAAAAAAAAAACATAACCCTGAAGTGTGATGTTCAGAAATAATCTGGAATCTACAACAATAAAAATGTAACTATTTCTGTAACTTTAACCTTTTAACTACATTAAATAATTAAAGTCTATAAAACCAACAGAATCTACTAAATTAATTATCATAAATACACTTGTTAGACAGAAAATTGTATAGATCGGTACAAGTTATTTCGATTCTACTCAAGTATACTATATAATACAAACAAATGTTCTGGCAAGGGTCTAGGCATAGAGGCTTATAAGAATTAACCTGACCTCAGGCATCAAAACTGTGTCGTTCATAAAAAATAGGTCATCTTCATCATCCATGAAATCATGAAACTAGGTGCATGAAAAAAACAAAAAAAACAAAAAGAAGAAAAATTTACATGGATGGGTAATTTAAAATATATAGAAGATGATCAATAGGTAACCAATAACAAGACTGAGAAATTGAAGTCATTATATCAATTCCTTTATAGTTTTAATTCAATGGAACTTGGATTTACCTAGTATATACTAGTAAGAAAAAAGGATGGCGAATATTACCTTGTTGCCAGGAATGTGACGGTTAGGCGATGTTACAATTTCATGTCCTGTCGGCAATGAACCCACTGGAGTCGACTAAAATGAAAGAAAAATAATTAAAAATTGGAAATATATTTTAATAAAACATAACTACATATAATATATGTATATATATAATTGACCTCATTATTTCAAATAATTTAGAAGAAGGTCAAGGGTGTGGTCAAAAGAAAACAAAAACAGCAAACAACTATTTATTAAACATCGGCAAGTTTCACCTCACTTTGTAAAGCTTCATCAGGCCTGTTCAAGTTGAGAGCTTAAGTTTCAAAAGCTTTCTCAACCTGAACAGCCCAGATGAAGCTCTACAAAGAGGAGCAAAATGTCAGCAAATAGATAGTTGTTAACTGTTTTTCTTTTATTTTGATTGCACCCGTTACAATCTTCATCGCAATAACTATATACATAAATAAATAAAAATAAAAATTTTAAAAACAAAAAATCCTTATTCAAGTGGTCATGAAACTGCATGCATTCCTCAATCAACAGTTTACCCTCCCCGTTTAAATCAATTTTTTCACATAACAATCAATCAGCCAACAAATTGCCTGTATCAACAAATCAGCCAATCTTAATAACTGTAGCTAAAAATTTCAGCTATCTGCCCCACAAAATGTTTCCTCAACAAGACCCCCATTGGATTTTTTCTTACCTAAGAATCAGAGACCTGGACCCTTACAAATACAGAAAATAAAGAGATCCTTGTCTTTGAGCAGAAGATCCTTTGCTGCATATTCAAAACTGTTAAGGTTAGAGAGAATTGGAGAACCAAGAAATCTATGATCTGTATGGAGATATAAATGTGATGAGATACCTTAAGAAGACTGTGTGAGGGTGGAAAAATTGTCGGAATTCTGGAAGATGATTTTCCAAGGAAGTTGCTCAACAGAAGGCTTTAGCGGACAAGAGGAAGAGGCAGAACACTGTTTAGATGGGAGTATGCTGTAATCTGGAACATCTGAGACCTCCTAAACACCCACTGATGAGCAACTGCACAAGAAATGGTTAACTGGTGAAAACTTATTGAGGAAACATCTGTCATTAGCACCAAGTGTTCGCAGTAGCAATAACTGAGCTATAAAGGAATACCTCTCAGCAGAAAAAAAAAAAGGGAGTATCCGATAGTGGATTATGCATCACATTATAATTGTGGTAAAACCTCTAATATTGAATAAAACATACACACCATTATGTTGATAAGTAAATAAGCCAGTGTAAAAAGAAAAGGGGATTAACTTAGTAGCTTCTTAAACGAAAGGACTATACTCTCCCCTGTCTGTTATACAAAACTTTATTTCAACAGAAAATGGCTGGGCTAAATCGAGCATCATTCGGGCTAAAATTGTATGAAATCAAAAACTGGGTATGAATGAAATGGTGCAAATGGTATGAAACCCACCCTCTCCTTACTTATCTTACCTTCCTTCAAAACACTTACTTATAGCAAGTATATTGATCGATGTATGACACATCACAATCACACAAGAGCAGATCGTAACACCAATAATAATAGAAGGGGAAGCTTCCCGAGATAAAATATTCAACATCTTTACCTAGTAATAATTAATTAAATAAACTAAAAATTACAATTATAACATCTATCATTATTAAAATAGTAATACGTTAAAATATTAATTACCTTGTCAGATTTTGTTTTGCCAATATGAGATGGAGGAGCATTTCTCAGGACTCTTAACAACTCAAAGTTAGGAGGCTTTACATGCAGCATGCAAATTTATTAAAAAAGCAAATGATTATCAATTTGAATTAAGTTCTAATTAACTATAATTTGTCATGCACAATAAATCTCCTTAGCTTATGCATACATTAGTAATCACTATGAAAAGAAAGTGTCATTTTCACAGGTGGCAAAGCATAGATTTACAAAATGTGTGATAATGTTACTTAAGATATAAAAGAAAGTTAAATAATGAATTAAGGAATAATATTTAAGTTGAGATATCGTTAAAATATGAAAACATACCCATCTGTACACTTAAAAAAATAAAAAACATGGTTTCCTTCTCATGGCCAAACTAAAAGTGCATCCGGAACTTTCATATCAAAATCTTGAAAATGAATGAGATACGCTCTGTACCTGTTTTGTATTTGTATAATATTGCTTTGTATCAATCTGTAATACTGATACCTACACATGTTTATAAAATATTATATGTTTCAGTTAAAGCAGGCTAAATTTGAATTGAGCTCTAGGTCGGATTTACACATCTGATCTTCATTGATTTTTTAAAAAATATAATTTCAGGGGTAGTTGGCCACATTTTGTGGTACCTCCTTAGTGCAGATCATCTGAAAGCTTAATAGATGCTGCATCAGGATGTTTACAGTGGGGCTAATCCAAAGCTTAATAGATGCTGCATCAGGATGCTAACAGTGGGGCTAATTCAAAGCTTAATAGATGCTGCATCAGGATGATAACAGTGGGGCTAATTCAAAGCTTAATAGATGCTGCATCAGGATGTTTACAGTGGGACTAATCCAAAGCTTAATAGATGCTGCATCAGGATGCTTACAATGGGGCTAATCCAAAGCTTAATAGATGCTGC
>NW_027110474.1:233947-246145 GCF_000696795.3 Halyomorpha halys
GTACCCCCGAACCTGGCTGCCCCTACCACAATTGAATTTGAGAATTGCTGGTCAGCCTTTCACTAAGAGAGCCTTAGGATCATCAAGTCAGAAAATATACGGTATTCACCATTTTGCCAAACAACACTTCAAATGAGCCTGGACGAGCAAAGGGCAAAAAGAAAACAGGACATTACCACAGCAGCTACACCACTGTCCTCACAGATGAGGCATAAGACAAGACTTACCCAATCATCTCTATTTTATTACAATAGAATTTATCAATTAATAACACATTAACAAGGAAGTGCTCCTTCAGATTTCAAAAATAAAAATGTTAATTAACCAAGAAGGCTGAATTCCTCTCGATGCCAACTTAACTTTTCCTCACGAACTTTATCAGCATACAATAAAGCGCGCCTGGTAGTAAAATATGTTTCGGGCCCTAAACTTGTACAGTCTAATTTTTAAGAAGACAATAATTTTTTTTTTTCAGTAATAAGCCTCAATTTGGTTAGTCTGTAATGAATACATTATGAAAGTAAATATATTTGAATTTGGAAATAGTTTTTTTTTTCCAAATTGGCTCCATGTTATCCTTTAGTATAAAATAACACATTAATTACTTGAAAAGTTATAAATAAATAGCAGGGGCTAAAATTGAAAATTTATAAGTCACAAGTCAGAGAACATTAAAAATTTAATAATCTACTGAAAATTTATTCCAAAAAAATTTTAATTTAGTTCATCTCTATGCATATACTGTATTAGAAAACATTAAAAATAATTATATTAAATAAATCAAATCAAATTACAAATCACTTCAAAATATTTATTTTATTATATTCAAACCACCTACATATATCAAAGTAACCTAAAATAAAACTGCAAATAACATAAGCATTATTTATTAAAATGTATAAAAATTTAGAATGCTTATAGAAGAATCACATTCAGAACATATAGCAGTTGATCAGCAGAATTTCTGTAATGATCAGAATTTTTTACGTAGATGGACTCGGCAACACACCAAATCTTGATAAAATGGTATTTTTTATTTAATTTTCTCACTGTTTTAGTTGCGACTCTTGAACAAAATATTATGAAAATGATATAAATATATACACAGAAATTTAAATTATTCAATGTTTAAGTTAACTAATATCAATCTAATTTTACTATTTATACTATATTACTATATATATATCTTTAGAACTTAGAAATACTTATAAAGCACTTTACTACAGTAGTGATAAACAGATGAAGAGGCAATAATGATAAAAGAAAAACGGATGAAATAGAACAAAGGAACTGAAGAAAATAAAGTGGCCTTAATACTTGTTAGTACAACGTTATTATAAGGTTTTAACAGTTTCTATAATTTGAATAGTATTTCTTCATTTATGAATGAAATAACACAGATTGTCAGTCACTTTAAACTTTGATGCGATATGTAGCTAAGTTACATTTTAAACAAATGTTTATTTTTACAATGACACTTCTTGTTACAATTATTCGGGGCAGAAAGATCTTCAGAAGGAAGAACAATAGGAAAGAAGATTCATTTCTATTTAGGAAATTAATTTAAGGTAAAAGTAAATTTGTTAATTTTAACTTAAAATATTTTATCAATATTTATTCATTAATATTGGTAAAATATTTTTGCTTTTGAAATAGCAGATTCATTGTTTTATGTTTGCGTACATATTCACTTGATGAACAATAACAAGAAAAATTCAAAATAAACAGATCTCATTAAAATTAAGTTTGAAAGGAATATACTTTTTATACAAAAGAAGATAGTTAAACTCAAATGAACAAAAATGAAGTTGTGAGGTAATATTAGCGGAAAAGAACATTAAGCATAAATGAGGTGTAGATAGTTGACCGTAGATTAATGATTGGAGAAGTTTGTCGGGGGGTGCGGTCAGCAAAGAACAACATAAATAAACAAAACCATATTTATTTATTTTATGCCAATGTTTCGACCTGAGTTTCAGGTCTTCATCAGGGCTATAGAATAAAAGAGATAACAACATTTAGAGTAGCATACAATTGAAAAGGAATAGTATACAAACAAATTTAGAATTATACAAAATATTGAATTAAATCATAAATGATAGAAAATTGATAACTGATAATTGAATAGTACAAAATTTTAATTGATTGATATTTGTGGACTTGTATGGTAGTAAATTGAAAACAGTGACAGATGAAATATAATATCATGTAGGTAAGAAGAAAAAGAATGTATAATATAAGATATCCAAGTAGTGTCTAAAAAAACTGAAAAATTAAATAAATAAATTGAACATTATGGCAAACAATGAAAAATAGTGAGTGGCTTATATCTGAATTACATTGTGAGTATTAACTTATATACCTATACTAAAAATATATGTATATATTTTATATACCTATCTAATATATATACAATAGGAAAAGGTAGAATATGGAGAAAGGGAAAGAATAATGTAACAAATATGAGAACGAGAAAGGAGACTTACGTTGTGGCGTAGGTGGGCCTGCTACTGATTAATGTAAGAGTTTATTTGAAAATTCCTCTAGAGTGAGCTACTAGACTAAGGCTAGAAACGTAACTGTCAAGAAAGACCGTTATGACACAACAGTTGATATGAAATTCCAATGATGAAAAGGTCAAGTTATAGTTTAAAAGAAAAACATAAAACCAGTGATATGTAAAAATACGGAGCCCTATCTCTTTTGTTATACAGCCCTGATAAAGACCAGAAACTCAGGTCGAAACGTTGGCATAAAATAAATAAATATGGTTTTGTTTATTTATGTTGTTCTTTGCTGACCGCACCCCCCCCCGACAAACTTCTCCAATCATTAACCATAAATATTACTGCCTGAAAACAACTGTCAATACAATGTGGGCCATACTAAAATTATGGAACACAAATCATTGAACTAAACAACATTGATCAGTTCACGGAATTAGACTGATTGAGTAAAACAGGATCGATAGAAGTGATAAGTAATATCAACACGAACAAATGGAATCAGCAACCATGCATTTAAGTGTCTGGCAAACTCTAGTACAAAACTGAAATTACATAATTAGGACATACTTGGGATGTTACAGAAACTTTTCCATTAAAATCAACCAACTGAAATTATCATGGTTAGCAATAATAAACATTGGATAAATACCAAATTTAAAAAAAAAAAAAAATGATAACTAATTAAAGAATAATTAAGGAAAAATAAAGACAGGAATTCAATAGGAAAAAGCCAAGACTCCCCATTCTATTTTATTGCATTCATGAAGCCGTGTATCGCTATCTTTTGTTAAACTATTACATTATTGGAAAGAACTAAGTCGATAATAGTTATTTTTCACCTCAAGACCCCTAAAATACGAATTTCCACAGTAAGTGAAACTTGTGTGATGCGTGCACCACATCAGATTTTTAAACTTATATACAATCACCAATAAAATTTTTCAAATTAATATTAGGTCGGAATACGTAATATTATAAACTAAGATGGTGTCATAACATGCAATGATGACATTAAGACAGAAGTACAATTAAAAGCCATGCCTATGTGTAAGCAATCTCAAAGTGGACAAAAACATAAAAATATAAAAATGTATACAAACCATATAGTGGCTGAAAACATAAGTAATTGTCCGAGGTACACTACAGATCTCCATATTATAGGCTAGATATACTTATAGCTAAAAAAAATTTTAATGATAGAAAGAGGAAACAGTTTAAACAAATTTCATACACTCAGAATATAAGGGAAAACATTTCAAAATAAGTGTTTTAGACAGTATTACAATTTTTTTTTAATGATTAACAATTGGTTGCAATAGATCCCCTGATATCTATCATCATAAATCTATATAAGAAGAAGTTTTACTTATTTGTATCATTACTGACCGCACCCCTGACCATCTTCTCCCTGATCTCTACTCTAAACACCTCATCATAAATCTAAATTTGAGAGGGGCAGGGGTTGATTAAAAATAAATTTCTGAGAATAACAACAATTTTGAATGGTGGTCATTTCTTATTCCATTAGTTTATTATCATCATCTTCATCCCCCCCCCCAAAGGCAATCCTCTGCACCACTTATGCAGTGTAGTAAGGAAGTCTATACAGTCTTTTCCTCTCTTGCCGGGGGAAGCTCTCCCTAGCGGGCTTCGATTTCACTCTAGTCCTCTTCTGATAGTCCTTTTTCATTTTCCTCTCTATATTATGGGTCTTCCTTTTCCCCTTTTTCTCTAACCCTGATTTGTGATTCTTTAAGATTCCATTCTAATAAGGTGACCAAACCATCTCAGCCATTTCTCTTGTAACACATCATTGGCAGACTTAACATTGAGGTTTGATCAAATAATGGTAAAAGGAATCTTATTGTCTTTTCTTCAATCTTTCAGAGAAATTTGAATTCTGATGTCTGAATTCTTGATTGATTCCTCTTCACCAGCATCCATGATACAAATAGGTAAGTTAGAATGGGAAGAAACAGTTTGATATACTACAGATTACATCTTTTTTTCTACAAATCTACTGTTAAAAAACATCTTTTAAAGCAGCAAAAATCCTGCCCAGAGCTTCAATTGAATCAATTATGTCAATATCTATATATACCTGTTACAACGTAAGTTTGCACCTATGTATTTGAAATAGCCAACACAAGCAATGAGAGACTCACTGGAGATTGAATAGCCAATTCTAGGTGAAACTTCCTCATTTTCTCCTTGACATTGTAAATAACTGAATATTAACTAAAATTAACAGTAGGGGACTGAGGCTACAGTCTGACCTAATTCTTATGGTAGCTTTTAACTATCATAAGGTGATAATAGCAAATTAGCACTTAATTTCTGGTTTTCTTTTAGAATCTTTTAACTGACAACATATATCCATGATCTATTTCTTTTTCTCTTGGAAGACTTTGTGACGTCTCCTTTCTATACTTGTTGCCTCAGTGAAGTCATAGGCTTTGGATCAGTTAAGGAAACATATTAATAATTAATTTTGTTTCTCTATAACTTCTTATCAAAGACCTATCATATAACAAACTAATATCATCATACCATGCGATCTGATTTTCTTGAATGTCCTACTTTTTTTACTGTTCCTATTTTTCTTCGAGTAATCTAATTCCTCATACCTTTCTTATTACTCCCTTTCAAGAATGACAGGATCAATCTTACAAAAAACTCTTAAGAACTTAACACTACACCTCTATGATTGTTGAAGTTTCTGTTGTCATCTTTCTTGAAAATGGAGATAATCAATCAATGCTACATCCCATTTCTTAGAAACTTTCTTCAGCTTCTAAAACAGGTTCAACATGATCTTCCTTCCCATTCCTTTTAAAATTTATTATTATTTTTCAGTGTTGTGCTTAGCAGTGCTCTTTCAAGTTTGTCTTCATCGATAAAGAAATCTTCAAACATCACCTCTCTTGATATACTTGACTAATCTCTTTTGGTAATTCCTGGAAATATTCTCTACACCTTTACATCACTAGATCATTTTGACAAATAACTTTGCCTTTCTTTCTAAGACAAACTTCAGGGTTGCAGTAGTTTTTTACTTCCTTAATTTCTTTAGCACTTGCTAAAACTTTCATTTTGATGAAAATTTGATTTTAGCTTCTGTTCAAAAGCCATCTAGGTTTTTCTTCTATCTTTTATCGTTTGAGCTTCTATTTCCTTGTTCTTCGCCTAAATCCCTTTTATTTCACATCGCTTAGTAGCATCAGAATATCAGGCTATTATTTTATTAGGGGCTGTGTCCTTTTGGTTAATAGCTGTGTCCAGAATTAATTTATTGGAGTAAAACATAACATTTCTAAGTCACTTGAGTCCCAAATACAGAAGGAATTTCAGACCATTCTTTTAATTTATTAATCAATAAAAATAAAAAAATTGTCAGCAATTCTTTCTTCCCCTTTCCCTCATTTCTTAATTTCAGTTATTGCCAGTAAGTCGACTCTTAATTTCTTCTGTTCTTCCACCAGTTTGAACCCTTTTCATTCAAATATTATATATTTCTGGTTGCCAGTAGTATAATATCCGCTTTCCTCACCAGGTCTAATTTTATAAGTTTTCTTAATGAATATCTTCTAATATTCTTGATACTTTGAGTTCCTGACAAGGGGGAGAGGGAGGTAATATTAGAATGATTGTGGGTTTCCCCTACTCCCTAAAAATATTATCGAACATACATTCTTTTGGTGGAAGGATTTTTGAGTATAAATGTTTTTTCAAGTGTGCATAGTGTACTGAATTTTGGTAACCCTTGGTGACAGTACTTCCCAATTGCCTGCATGCAACACATATTACATTAAAGTAACATATACATTATAACTTACTTCAAACAATTCCACTAGATAAAGCATTAAACCAAAGAACTTGTTTTCATATTTCATTGATTCTATTACCAATAATTATGAAAAAAAATAATTGTAGAAAGGTTTGTCACATCAAGATTTTTAAAAACATTTTAAGCTGAGGTAATGTTTGATTCAATTAATACCTTGATAAAATTATATTCTCTCTCTATCATATTTTTTTATGATGTTTAAATGTTGTTAACAAACATTTGTTGAAATTATAAAAACTTCTATTAGGTACTTATATTTAAAGAGTTAATGACTAATAACTATTACTAAAAGAATAAGTCCCCTACTATTTTTTTGGTTTTCTTAAAAGTTAATCATTAGAAAAAGAGCACATAAAAATGTAATCGTTTAATTTTTATGATACTCTAATAAAACATGCTTTCATTAAAATATATATTAGACTAATAGATAATTTTACCATCGTTTTGTCTGACCAGTCGAAGTCTGCATCATCGATATAACCTCTCTTTTCAAACAAATCCTGGAAAAGTTTTCGTAGATATTCGTAATCAGGTGTTTCAAAAAAATCCAACCTCCTTACATACCTCAGGTATGTAGCCATTTCTTCTGCAATTAGAAATAATAAAAAAAAAATTAAGATTAAATATAAGGAAATTAAAAATAAAAAACAGAAAATCATCGCTTAAAAGTTCAATTCAATTGTGTAAAAATATCAAAACAAGGAACAGAGTAAATTCTCAACAATACTTCCAATTTCTTAAAGATATTTCACTAAAATTAAAATAATCAATTACAAAAATGATTTTAAATCAATTAAAAACTACTGAAATAATTATTTGTAATAATAAAATTACATAGCATAATTATATAAATTGACTCATAATTCCTTTCCATTTTTCCTAACTCTTTGAACCCTCTAATAACTGAAATAGGAAATTTAATAAAAATAGTTACCTGTAGGTAAACATAAGAGAACTAAACATATACTGCAGTAAAATTCATTAATAACAACCTGTATTTTATTGTATTCCAAAATTTTTTTAAGTTTTTTTATCTTTCGGTTGATTTTTAACCAAAATGTAAAACAAAGTTATTAGTGAAACGTATTTAGTAGCTAAGAAAAATGAATTTCAAAAGAATGTAGTCTAAAGTAATGTAAATATTATTATTATTTATTATATAAAAGCTTTTATATAAACAAAAAATAAAATAAAAGAACATGTCCCTCATTCACTTTCATATGGGTAACCATTCCTTTGAGCGCACTGTCATCGGTTCATACAAGTATGATGTATGAGGCACCTACACACTTTCATATGGGTTGGACTACTGGATGCTATTATATATATATTGGTACACATTAAACACCACTCACTCTGACTCATACCTGCCTACAAACTTTAATACTTTTACAGTTTGAATAGCCATATAGAATTGAATGGGTTCCTTAAAGTTACCATAATTTTATAATTTATTTTTTAATATAAACTAATAGCAAAATGTTAAGTTTATCCTAAACCCTGATGAGGAAGGAACCATTCATGAGATAGTATTTCAATTAAACTGAGATGAAACCATATGATTCAGGTAAATTTTGTTTTAGATCACAAAAATATTTGTATGCTGCAGAAGAAATATGAACTAACCAGGGTGTCCTTCGCACAGAACTTCTATAGGAGTAGCCCTTTTTGTATCACCTATTTTCTGGTACCGTTCTTTGAGGGTATCAGCTTTAAGTCCTTGCCAAGGCAAGGAACCACGTAAGAAATACATAAACATGTGTCCCAAGGCTTCTAAGTCATCACGCCGACTTTGCTCTGAAAAGAAAAATTAAATTAGTTTTATAAACTGTAAGTTTTTAATTAATAGTAAAAACATAATTTGATAAAATAAAACAGTAATAATGATTGAAAATGATACATACCTTTACCTAAATGCGTGTTAATACTCATATACCTAGCCGTCCCCGTTAAACTTTTATGTTCCCGGTAAGGTATATGCTTGTTCGTATCTAAATCTATATATTCTTTTGCTAAACCGAAATCTGAAATATAATTTTAAATTAACTAAAGTTTTTAAACTAGAACTAATACTAATCATATCAAATATAAATAACATACCTATAATATGTATAATTTTATCTTTTTTAGTACTAGCCCTACCAATAAGGAAATTTTCTGGCTTCACATCTCGATAAATGAGATGACGACCATGAACATATTCTATCCTATGTAACTGAAAGAAAAAAAGAGTAATAATATTATAAAGATATTTAGAAAAAGTCTCAAAAAAAAAAAAGAAAATCATACAATAATGTAACTACAAGAAAAACTATCTGTTTTAAAAAAACTTTTTACAATAACTAGCTCAGCTATTATAAGCCCTTACAAATGATAGCTTCAGATATAATCTTATGATTTAAGAAGGGAGAGATCCATGTCAACTTTTAATCCTTTGCACTCGAAGTTTTCTTCATTCATATTACCAACGTAATAATTCGGGAGCCGCAACCGTCATTTGTCACCAAAAGCGAAATATCGTATAAACAATAGTTTTTATGATTTGCCTTTGTCCTCATGTTATGGACTAAAAATTATTTACTTTGTCTCTATAGCGGAGCCCTGACAAATTTTAAATGCCTCTGCTCTGGAGCCCTTGAGTGCAAAGGGTTAATAAAATGAGATGTATCAAGCTCAAGAGTATGTGTATTCATACATAATCTACTTCATCAAAAGTGTGCAATTTTGACATGGGCTGTTCTTCATTTAAGTTACATAACTATCTGTATAAATTTACTTTAAGCAAAATAGAATGCTTGAAGTCAAGACTAAAAAATAGGACTATACAGCATTATTTCACTTTTATGACTCCATACTTTACTTCTAAGACACCAGGTCATGAAAAGTCAGGTCATGACCAGTTCTACAGAAAAGACACCAGGTCACAAAAATTTAAACTGCTGAAAAAGAAAACCATTTTGGAAAAAAAAAAAAAAATTATTTGCATTTAACATGAGGTGTCCATGGGACAGTAATTTTAGTCCACATTTTGTAAAAAATTATATTACGATGCCATGTTAGGAATGATAGTATCAATTAATGGTGATATTTCCAGTTATCATTTTATATAATATTTTTATTATATTATATAGTTCACTTTTATGGTAAAGAACAATTTATGTACAAGGATTTTTTGTAATTTCAATTTTCCACTCCCTAATTTTTTTTCTTCATAAATTTATGATAATCAAAACAATTTTTCGTAGTTTATGGGATTAAATGAAATTTTTCATAAGCATTAAACAGTACAGTTTTAATATTTTATTGAAAATGAAAAATAAAATTAATTTTTTCCCATTTAAAATTGTTACTAAAATCATTCTTCTCATGAACTCTTACTTTCTAGCTACATTTGGAGAGCATATAGGTTATACCATGTACTATTCTTAGGTATTAAATAATGGCATAATACATATAATCAATAAATTAATTAATTCAGTCATGACAATATACAATTAATTTCTATAAAAAAATAAAGGATTGATAAAAAAAAAAACAAAAAAAAAAAAAAAACAGAAAAATAAAAATTGTTCTAATTTCTCCGTTATCACAGTTATTAATAATTCAAATGTGAAATTCATCAAACAAAAATATGGAAGATTCTGCCAAAAATAAGATGAAAACAGAGATATCATATCAAAAGCAGATATTTCTAGGCAAAATGACTTTTCATAAAGTGTTTTCCATCCACCTCTAATGAATGTTTGACATGAAATACACTAAAAAATAATAAATGCACAAAGCTAAGAAACTCTTAATTATAACAATGGACTCTATATAAACTACTTTACAAACCAATCTCGACTGCTTAAGTAGACCTTATGTTTATACAAAGCCTATAGGAATAAAACCTATTAAAGTTCAAGATTTATAAATCGAGCCTAGCGTGAAAACTATAGTCATATTTCTTTAACAGCAGGACATGCTAAAGAATACCATTTAGATGATAATGACAGCAACGGTTAGGAATACTGAGGAAACTTTTATTTACATTTTTTTTTATATCTTATTTAGAACCTCTATTAAATATAAATTTTCTTATTTAAAAATTATGATATTCTAATTAATAAATATTGTAAGTTTAAAAATAAATTTTTGTTGGTTTGTCTTATGTATTTATTTATTATTTTTTGCAATACTGACAGAGCGATTCCAATAAAAAAAACATTAATGAAATGGGCAATAATATCCATGGGATCTATGATCTATAAAGCAAAACCACAGTAGCATCTTTAAAGAAAATGATAGAGGAATGTTGAATGAGAAAATAGAAGCTATTTTAATGGGTTAAGCTATTTTAAAAACAAAAAAAAAAGGTTGTTATATTTATCAATTAAGGAACTTTGTCATAAAACATGGCAACAGTAAAAGTGAAAAATATTAAATCTTAAATTGTTTATGAATTATAATATTTTACCTTTAACCAGTAGTCACATACAATAATTTAATACCAACATGATTCTTTTAGAAAAACAAATTTCCCAAACATTTCTTCAAAACATACGAAATCAGTTAAAGAATATGACGATACAAAAAACTTCAATTCACAACGAATTATTCCTCATTTTTATCAGTCATATTCCATTTTTTATAAATGAGTGTCTAAAACAAATAGGATGTAATGACTACTACTAAAAGTTAATGATGGGTAATATGTTTTTTTATTAAGTAGGGAATATTTTAATCTATTTTTATGCATTAATTTGTCTTGATTTTATTCCTCAATAAAATTAGATCCGAAATCATATTTTACCAACTCTCGGTATGAAAATAATCAATGATAATAGAAAGGATATGTGCCCATAAATTAATCTTACCCTACTTACATTTCTAATAGTTCAAGAAGATTTAGCACATTTAAGTCATATAGTAAGGAGTTATATGTTAACTTTATAATAAAATTAT
This sequence comes from Halyomorpha halys, assembly GCF_000696795.3. Lineage (NCBI taxonomy): Eukaryota > Metazoa > Arthropoda > Insecta > Hemiptera > Pentatomidae > Halyomorpha > Halyomorpha halys. Next base: position 245,246 of record NW_027110474.1, read on the forward strand.
CTTTACAACACGAATAAAAATTGGTTAAGAGTAATTCATAGATGCTTTTTACAAGCTATTGACACAAATTCACTTCACAGGCCAAAAAACACATTGAATGATCGTTCTACGGACAATTAAAGAATAGGGTTATAGTTTTAGTTAAATCCCCTACAACCTATGGATTAATCAAATTAAACCTAATTGTTCATATGCTCTGAAATAAAAAAATAGTTGTAAGTTTTCTTCATTAATCTACAGAAAACCAACGTGTTTTATTTGTAGAACATTATAATATTATGATTTTATTTTTTAAAAGTAATTTTAAAAACAAAACATTTTGATTAACTAGTCATATCCTAACAAATGAAAAATAAACTAAACTTGGTTCATTGTAATTTAGGGCTTTTGTTTAACTGCAACTCACCTCGAATAATAATTAGCAGCTCTATAACTAGATTGTGTGAGACCTTAAAAAGTGCAAAGAAAAAAGAGGGAGGGGTGAAAAAAAGTTAAGACTCCCAAAAGGCACTTCTCAAGCAACAATTAAATTCACTTACAAACTTCAACCCACCAACTCAATTTGGAGGGCCTATGAAGGTGCGTAAAACTTTAAAAACCAAGAAAAAAACATAAGAACGTGATGAAATTTGAATTGAAATTCATCTATATTTTTATGGTATTGTTCGGGCTAGAAAAGAACATATCAACTTGTAGCAACTTTAATCCAAAGAGGGCTAGCTAATGGAGATATCTAAATGAAAAGAGGAAAAATAAACAAATACATGTATATTAAACATCCTCGAATCACTCAAAATCGTATTCTAAGGATTTTCAAATCAATATAAAATACACCCCCGAAGAAACTTCTATGCAAACCAAGTCTCTTATTCTTAGGGAAAATAAGGCCAAATATATATA
>NW_027110474.1:247390-262211 GCF_000696795.3 Halyomorpha halys
TTCCAATATAGTTAGAGGAGTGCATTTTTAATTACATCTAGAAACCCATTTACGATGAAGAGATTTTATTTTTATTGAGCTTCATATATTATATCCAGAAGAAAAAGTTTCCATTTTAGTTACAGCTAATGCACATTTTCAGTTTGAAAATAATTTAAATTTTTATCTAAACTATACAAGAGGAACAGTAAATGTCTTTAAAATATAGTAATTGAACAATTCATTGAAAGAATGAGTTATATCTTCAGAAAAGTTCGATAACTTAGGAACTTTTTGACAGATAAACATCTCTTAGGGTTCAATTTGAAGCTCCTTTATTACAGCACAAAGTAGTTTATATTGATTATTTTCCAAAGAACAGCAGTTTTCATGATATTTGCCAACATAAATTTATGAAAGAATTTTTTATCTTTTTTTTTAAATATCAGTTTTGGAAAAACTGTATCTCAGGAATTATTCTTATAAACTTAAAAGAGGGCACACATTAAATTTACCATTAAGTTATTTAAAATGATATTTCAGCTACTTATGGGTTATTGGCAATAAACCTAATTATATTTTGAAAAATCTACATTATTAGGGCTATCCTCAGGGAGTAATAAACTTTTTACTGTGGTATATTTAAACATTATTACATAAGAATCAGTAGACAGAACTTAATTTACACTTACTTCTATGTAGACTTTTTACTGGACTGAAACAGCTAACATTAAGTGAAGATCTAAATCATTAGAATGAACAAAATGCACCAAAACTACATGAAGAGAACAAAACAAAGTAGTGTATTGAAAAAAAAATACAAAAAAAATTGGCTTTATTCAGTACATAGACTTACAAGTTGAGTTGCGATCATTAAAACAGTCTTGAGAGTGAACCTCCTGCCGCAGACATCGAACAGATCCTCCAGGGAAGGGCCGAGGAGCTCCATGACCAGGGCGTTGTACTTCCCGCATGGTCCGAAATAGTAGACCTCCGGGATTCCTTCTGCAAATTTAGGGACGAGGAAAAGCCAGAGGAAATAGGGAACAGGCAAGTGGGAGGAGGGGGAAGAAAAAAAAAAACAAAACCATTATTAGTCAAAGGATTCACATATGGAAAAACAGAAAAATCTGTCTAGAAATTAGACAAACAATAACATAACAGGCAAATATTTCAAAATGGAGCAAAATAAATTGAAATAATCAAACATTCATAATAAAAAAGTACACAGAAAATATTTCTTGTCAAATATTTATTTTATATTATAATATCATAAAGATTAATTCATGATTATGACAGCAATGAATTAAAAAACAAAAAAATTTTGTTGGTTATGACGTTAGTTAGTTATTACAGGTTTATATGAAACAAAACAGTTGAACAATATTTTGAAAATTCCTGTCATATACCTAGTGTCAAATTCACTTATGGGTCCCCTAATTCCAACGATCTAGCAGTGACTAATTTTTGGTCATTTTTTCAACCAATAAAATATACTGTTACAATTTTATTTAATTGTCGGACTTCACCATTGTAGTGTATGCTTTTAGAAGATGCAGCACTCTTATAAAGTGAGTAAAGAGTAGTTTCCCTGACCAGTCCCATCTTTACCCTATCGGCTCCTTTACTCCTGTGATCAATAAATTAAAGCAAACTTCGAGTGAACTGCGAAGTACAATTGCTTCAAAAAATTTTGAGTAGTTTAATACTAATATTGATAGAAACTGATGTACTAAAATAAATATACTTCTAAAAAATAATACATGATTTTACAAATAAAAAATCAAATAAATTACTTCTTGAGTGTTTAATTTTTCTTTTAAATGTAGGTTACATTTCAATACATTTATACATTCTGTTAAATAAATTAATACTTTTTAGCAAGAGTATTGTTTAACACCTAAAATTGTCCAGAAAATAATTTGAAGGTAAAAGATTTTTTAGGACTGAGAGGATAACTCAATGTTCACTTCAAGTGAAAGTCCTTCTGAATGAGAACAGATAATTGTGAATCACAGGAGATAAATGGGTAAGTAATAAAAAAAATTTTAAAAATCTATTTTAAACACCTCCCGATGGATTAAAGGAGATTCATTTTCGTTTTTATTTAATGAAGTTTTCAGCTTATTTTTCATTTTTAAGTTTTCAAGAGGTACAATGATATTTTAGGCTTATATTTCCGTCAAAATCAGTCCTGTCTTCCTTAAAGTAAAACAAGGACAATAAAATTTCAGTTCTGATGACACACCTTTGTCAAGTATTGGTCAATGAAAACCTTAGAAACATCAGCAATCTTTTGCTTGAATAGTGATACATCTAACAAAAAAAATGTTGGTTTAATTTTGAACAGGGCATGTTCCAAAGATATTACGGTAGGCAGGGGTTTCTTTCTTTACAGTTGTTCCTCTTTTAGTACAAGAGCCCAAGAGGAGAAAAAAGGCAGTTATCTCACCCCAATTTTTGATTAGTTTAATGAAAAGTGCGTATAATTAATAGTCAAAATTGATGAGTCTGCCAAGTATAGGTAGGGGGAATAAAAAATGGCAGCTCTTTAAAAAGCAACAATTCATAAAAATGTTGTATGGGACGTACTAAAAGATCAGTAGTTAGAGAATTTATTTTGAAAAATCTATATCTCAAAAACCATTTGACGTACAGATGTCTATTAGCACTCAAATTAAAGCTAGTTTAATGAGATATAAAGTAGTTTATGATGTTTATCTTCGTAGGAGTAATAGTTTACATGCAATTTGCTAAAATAAATTGATTTATAGTTGTTCGGAAAAATTTTCATTTGCCAAATTTATATTCATATGTGAATATCATAAAAACTACTACCCCTACGAAGATAAGTGTCATAAATTACTTTATAGTAAGTTAAATTTCCATTATTTTGAGTGCTGCCAGACATATGTGCGTCTTATGGATCTAGAGATATTTATTTAAAAAAATCCAACATTTTATACGAACAACAAGAAATTAACATTTTGTGAGTTTATTTCGTCAAATATCATAAGAACTACTACTCCTACAAAGATAGACATGATTAACTATTTTGTAGTAAATTTAACTAGCTTTAATTTGAGCGCTGGCAGACATCAGTACGTCCAATGGTTTCTGAAATAAGGTTTTTCATAAATCAAACTTATTGTCCGAACAACTATAGATCAATTTATTTTAGCAAATATCATGAAACCTACTATTCCTACGAAGGTAAAGGTCATAAACTTCTTTATAGTCCAATAAACTAGCTTTAATTGGAGTGCTAATAGACATCTGTACGTCACATAGTTCCTGAGATATAGATTTCTCAAAATAAATCAACTAACTACTAATCTTTCAGTAGATTTTTAAGAAATTTTGCTTTTTAAAAAGCTATATCTCGAGAACTATTGGACGTAAATAGCTCTTTTAGGGCTAATATTTCAGCAAATTTACTCTTCTTTAAATAATGTTCTGTTAGATTTTCTAGTGCTGTTGGTAGTTTTTAAGATGTAGAGCTCCGAATGAAAAATCAATGGTTATTTAAGGTTTTGAAACAGCCGCCATTTTTTAATCCCCCTACCTATACTTGGCAGACACATCAATTTTGACTAGTAATTATACATAGTTTTTATTGAAGTAATCAAAAATTGGGGTGAGATAACTGCCTTTTTTTTCTTCCCGGCTCTTGTACTATTATGAATTCCTAAAGTTAGTAGAGTTGTAATCACAGTTAACAGTACAATTAATAGAATATGTCAAATACAAAATTAAATGTTTTTTTTTTTAATTTTGTCAATATTATTTATTTAAAAACAGGATTGGACATGTTATGTGAACGCTACTCCGAAAGTTGCTCCGGTGGACAGATAAAATTATTCTCTGAGACTATAGATACAACCTAAAACTCTTAGGTAACTTTACCGACGCGTGTATGGCGAGGGCATGCTCGAAGCTTACAAACATCACTCAAAGAAGTTTGAGGAATATCGTGTTGTGTTGATATAACAGTAAGTGCGATGGGATGTATGGTTGCACAAACTTTTCACTACCTCTTTTTACTCCCACTCACTTATATAAGAAATATAAATATAAGGGAAAGTATTGTGATCGTGAAAAATTTTGAATTGGTTCAAATAACCAAGTATCGATAACATCGATGTAACTTTTTCGATAAAATCGACTGATCGGAAGTGCCATTTTATAGAATCGATAATTCAATTTTTTTTTCCGATTATCTCGATAAAGGATCTAACGATTTTGATAAAACTCAGCATGTCAATGTACAATTAAGTTTTCTCTAATTTCAGATAAGTGTTACCCTCATTGGATAACATCCTCCATGGCTTAAATGCGTATTTTTCAAAAAATCTTCCATTTCAAAGGTACTTTTATTTTGTTTATTTGAAATAATATACTATTTCACACTTATATGTTTAATAAAAAAATTGATAAAAATAAACTATGAAAGGATTTCACAATTAACTTAAGGCTCATTTGAAAAAATTAATACGAAAAAGTATTGCCACAGTGAATAATTTATAAATATCTGTTTTGAAACAAGGGAGGATCAGTTTCAACTTAAGGGAGGGCGAAGGGAGAGTTCGATGCGGGCACCGCTCCATATTTTTTACTTTTTAAAACAGTTCGCTTGTTTATTTCTGCCAATTACTCAGTATTATAAGGTCTAATACATAACCTGTCCAAACCCCACATTTTTATTTTTAGGAATTTCAGAAATTATATAGTTTAGTTCCTAGATGATAAACATACGTATTAATCAAACCCGTTAGTTGAAATGAAAGTATCAATATGAGAACTTACAAGAAAAACCGATATATTTGTTTTATTTTGACTCCCTTTGAAGATTTTAAATATAAAATATGAGGAAACTGTATTATTTCAATGAGATTCAAGAGTCTTCGCCCCCCTCCTCTCCAATTAATTGTAAATTCCAATACTTCTACCGTTTCTGTACAACCATTTGATGAACAACGTGCGGGATAATCTCCACGCCCTCGGTTCTTATCGATCTTGTGGCCGGTGTTGTATCACTTCTAAAAGCTTCGTCCAAAATCCATATATACATTTTATCATCTGCAGATTACGGCTTATATGCGTTCTTTTATAGTTTAAAATACCTCTAGATACATATAAGCAATAAGTACCCAATACACTTATTCGCAAACTTCCAAGTCCTGAGGATACAGTGAATTGTCCCACTAACAACCATCACAAGCACCTGTTTTTCTTCTGTGTTCAATTTATTTCAATCACTAGTTTAATTTTTTACTTTGATTTGGATATAAGGAATATATATTAATTAGAAGCTGTTGCGATCTTGAAAAATTTCGAATTTGAGTTTTTGAAGGAAATACACGTATTGAGTCATGTTTATGCTTGGAATGTTACAGCACATTTTGCGTCAAATCGACCAAAGTGCCACATTAAAGAGTCGATTTTACACTTTTTTTAAAAGATTTTCTCAAAAATGACTCTAAAGATTTTTATTAAACCCAGTAAATCGATGTAAAATTGGTCGTCTTATCCACATTTAAATAGTTTAACATGGCTTAAATGAAGAATAAAAAAAAATCTTCTTCACTTCAGGTACCATTAATTTTGCTTATTTGAATTAAATAACCAGTCCTCATTGTTAGCAATAATGAACAATGGATAAATACAAAATATTAAAGAATTTGGTGAATACCTAAAGGAGTAAGCATGAAAAATAGAGACAGGAGTTGGAATCGGAAAAAGGCGGGACCACCCGATCTCATCCGATCGCATTCACGAAGCACTGGTATTGTTATTTTTTGTAAAACTATAACTATTGGCAGATTATACGAAGTTTAATTGTTGTATTATTGACATGAAAGTTGATGTTGGGTATTTTTTACCTCGAGAAACCCTATGATATGATTTTTTTGTAATAAGTTGTACAATGCGCGTTTTTTTCCAATTATAAAAGGAAAAATGTAGTATGTAAACGAAATCAAGTTTTATAAAAAAAACAAATTTACGAACTGTCTAGCTTTGCACGAACTATAGTAATTAGTATTATGATCGTGAAAAAAAACCCTAATCTACGGTACATGAACTACTGGAACACGTCCCTTAAAAATCAAATCAAAACTTTTTTTTCTCAAATTTGCTACTATTTATAAAATAAATATTTACAGTAGTAGTACTTTCTCTTACTAGTTAGTTACTCACTTTCAGAAAGCTATATAAGAGCAGAAATTAGTTTCTGCTATTATACAACTAATTTCAAAGAAAAATGGCAAAGAAAAATAGGGTGAAGCCCGCACAGCATTAAATGTTTATCGTTCTGGTGTCCAAGAAAACATCAAACCAAATTATGTAGAAGATAATCAGAGAGAAACAGAAATAGTTAGCAACTATTTATTTTCCGACATTTAGACCCACTTTGTAAAGCTTCATCGGTACTATTCAAGTTAAAAGCTTTAGTGACTTACAAATAAATAGTTTTTAACTTTGTTTCACTTTTGACCGCAACCCAGACCATCTCCATAATTTGAAATTATACGGTAAACTATTTTTATATATAAAAACATAAAACCGTTCACAAAACTTGTTTCTTTAATTGTTAATTGAGCTCTGCAACAAACTCACATGTTTGAACTCGCATGCGGTGTAACCGTGTACAAACTTGGAGACTTGCTATGCTTGCATTGATTAATTATGAATTAATTATGATTAATTATGATTATTGCATTGATTAATTATTGATTTGATTATGAGAACACTTAATCAATTTTTATTATTTCCAGCGAAGATAATAATATGAAGATACGTTATCTTCTTAAATAAATATTTTTTTTTTATATTTGCGAGTATTTCGTATTTTTTCTAATTATTTAACAATTATTTTTTATCTAGCATAACTTCAGAACGTGAATCATTACGTAAAAGTCAGGTAAAGATTTTTGGTCTCTATTATTTACTATTATCATGCCACTCATGCTACTGCCATAATTTTGTATTAAATCACTTAATCACGCAAAAATAATGTTTTTAAAACCGCCACGGACGAGTTGGATGAACAATTAGTGAAACATTTATAATACAGACTACCGTATGTAGTATGATAAAAATATAATTTAACACTTTAAATGCTTTTTTTTAGTATAATATAAGGTATTTTACAGCGATGAAGATGTTTGCCTATGCATACTCAACTCAAGAACATCTCAAATATTATTCGTTATCGATACTAGAATATATCAGCTGGTATCATAGCAATAGTTCATATTTTTAAAAAATATATAAATATAATAAAATTGAAAAAAAAAAATCATTCGATAGCAGTAAGTGACATTAATTGATGTAATAAAAATGGAAATAAATCAAATTTGTTATATTTATTCGTACATATTTGTTTTCTGAAGGTAATCAAATATTTCCGGATTGTGAAATAGACGAAACGGCAATCATCGTTTAGTAAAGTTGCCACATATGATGTTGCCTATCAAATGTCAGTCTGTCAGTGTGTGTTTAAGAGTTAGTGGTACGTTAGACTGCCTACATGTTCCTGACAGTAAGCATTAAATATGTAGTGAGTAAGGTTAAATAATCTAAAGAAAAGAAGAACATTGCTAAATCGGCAGAACGTGTAACACCACAGAAGAAAGTATTGAATCTAATCCCACCACCTTCAGTTTGTGGTGATTTAGAGTTTTGTAGAATGGAATCTGTAAGATATATGAATTACAGGAACTTTGCGTAGGGTTTCTATGACAGGGAAAAAAAAGGTTAAATATGAAATGAAAACTGAATAAAATTTAAATACTTTAAATTATCTCTCCCATCACACTATAGATTAAAAAACTGCCGTGACATAAAAATTGGGTTCAAAATACTGATATGTAAAGGTTCAGGAACATTTTGATAGCACAAAAAAATCTTATTCGCTGAATAGTCACGTTCGTCCCTTGGCTCCCCAACCACTCATACATAACAAAGCTATCTGAAAAATACTCAGTTAAAATTTATTAACAGCTTTTCTTTGATAAGAAATATTATCGTGTACTTTTTTTTTTTTTTTTTTAAATCGTTTATTGCAAAACCCTAGGCATCACTTAGCAGAAACGAGGAAAACAACTAACAACTATATGAATATACAAAAGCTATGGTTTTTATGAATATTTATTCAACGATCTCATTATTTAATGAGCTCGGAAGAACAACGCCCTGGTAGGAAACGAAGAAGTAATAAACTTTAAACATGAAAGTTTCGACGTATGTAATAAAAATTCCATTAAAAAAAAATAAAACTATACAAATTTATATTTTTATTTTAATCATGGGATAAAAATAAATACTATTTAAAATAGTAGGATGAAGTATTCATAGACGAGTTTATAAGACACAGAAATGCGGATGTTCATCCTGGAAGTGTGGAGTAGCCTGTGGAATACCTGCTGTATTCCAGAACCGACTCGGCAGAATCATGTTAATCCATTATTTATAGTATATACATGGCATGTGTCAGTTTATGTGTATATGTATTTTAATAAGTGAATGAATATTTTCAAAATAAAAAACAGTGTAAAAAATAAATACTTGTTTAAAAAAATACCGAACTAGTTAGTCATTGATTTAACCAGTTATTTTTTATTTAAATAAGCTTTTGTTAGAGTCTATTTAAACATAGCGCCAAACCAATCTAATTTTCTAATAAACAACTTAAAATATATGGCAGGACAAAGATCCTGGTGAAAATAAATTTTAAGTTTTAAGTAAAATGTTAAAATTCATGTATTAGACGTTCACGTTAAATCGTTATTTAATTTCATATAGCTTTAAAAATTTTATAGTGCCAGAGCTAATGTGAAAAAGACCTATTTTCTTTACGCGGCAAATAATGGTAAAAATAAAATGCAGAGATAATGAAAAATTAAACTAAACTATGAAACATATTATATAGAGCTAAGCACGGAATATATCTATAGTGGATAAGCAAACGATTTTTACATGGATTTAAATAATGTTTATAAAATCGGGGAAAATTCGATCTTTCCAATTAGCATCATAGCGCCCGCATGACGTAGCCTATATAAAATAATGAAGTCAACCAGTGGCCTAAACAATTTTTTTTTGTTAATTTTACTATCATTTCATTAAATAATAACTAGAATTAAATAACAACTTATTCACTCAAGATGAAAGTATAATTTTCGAAATAATTTAATATTAGTTATTATTATTATTTAATATTAGTTGTAATGAATTATTTATTATTAAATTGTGTTTGTTCAGTATGGTTAAACAGTAATGGATATTTCACATATTTTATTTTTAAATAATAATTTAATTAAATGAAAATACTTAGGTGTAAAGATAGAATTATAAGAACTTTTTTTTACTTATTTCATAAATAAATTTTTATTATAAAAATACATTTATAAGCAAGGAAAATAAATACTAGTTTTTAATGAACAACCTTTTTTTCTGCTTCTTCAGATTTTTTTTTATTTTATGCTCTCACTGCAAGGGACAAAGATACTGTTATCATTACGGCATTTTTATTAACAATAAATCCTGTTTATCAACACTTTAGAGTCAACAATTGTATTTTTTATAAATAAAATGTAACAAAGAAGAATAAATACAAACAATTTATTATACAGTAGACACTAAATTATTAATACTTATTACAATTAAAACCATATTATTATTTTCTAGAAACGATTATTTAATAATTATCTAACAGTCACCCTCATTGGTACTTTTTTAAAAAAAAGAAGAAAAAAAATTGAGAAGGAAAAAAATAATACGAACTTTAACAATCCTAATAACAAGTTAGTAATGAGCTCGGCACACGCAAGCTAAGTTTTTTATGACTCAGAAATAGATCGGAAAACTAGATTATCAGATTGAGTTATCAAAAGCATTTTGTTGAGGGTATACAATACGATTGCGGCCTAAGAGGAGAGGGGCAAAGGGGGCAACATGCTCCGGGCCCCCCTTATTATCCCCAGTATATATTCCTCGAGGTATTTCCGAGAACACAAGTAATAAACATACCAATAAATAGGTTATAAAATGAGGAAGGAGCAAAAACTTTGGGATTTTAGGAGACCAATTAACACCCCTCCACCACAACCGTGAGGAGAACGGGGGGCCCCTTGATTTCGCTTCAAACCTCAGCACTTCTTGGGACGCCACTAAACACAATAGTTTCTTTAAACTAATCTCATTTAATTTAATTCATGAGTTTGTTGCTAAAGAGAACTACATAGTTCCTGGGGGTAGTATGGACTTACGTGTAATATTTTCTAACAAATAAATTATTTTATTTAGAATCAGATAGTAGTAACTTCAACTATTAGTTATAATTTCTTTTAAAATTAATTTTTGTAATTATTACTGTTTAACGTGTAATTTTTTCTAGCAAATAAATTATTTTATTTAGAACCAGACAGTAGTAACTTTAACTATTAGTTATAATTTCTTTTATAATTATTATTGTTTAACGTGTAATATTTTCTAGCAAATAAATTATTTTATTTAGAATCAGACAGTAGTAACTTCAACTATTAGTTCTAATTTCTTTTATAATTAATTTTTATAATTATTACTGTTTATATTTATTCCTTTTTTTATACTAACTACTTTTATTTATTTCCTTGTACTCATGTACTTGTATTCTTATATCCGTGTACTTTTTTGTTCATTGTTTTTTATTCTGATTTTAATTCTGATAAAATTTTACCTGTGTTTGACACTACATTTTTATGGATATTTGTAAATATTATCACTATATTTAAAAATGTATCTTTTAAATAAATTTTATCTTACATTCGTTAAAGAGAAAAACAAAATATATTGGATTAAGATAGAAATGCATGTTTACACAAATATAATAAAACACTAAAAGAAACAAAAAAGAATGTATAAAAGAAACAAAAAAAAAAAAAGTATTTTTGATTAATTATACTTTAGCTATTTAAATTATTATTTTAAAAAACAAATGTTTTTCTTGTAAGGTTTGATGTATGTATAACAACCCAATGTGAACGGTAGCACGCCTTTTTCAAATTTGTGCATTTCTCATTATTATTGTTAATTTTCTTTGGAATACATAGTCAAATACGGAAGGAATACATAGTCAATAATTCCCCGTAACGCCAAAAAAAATTAATAATAATAATAAATAATACTATTTAAAAAAAGTAAAATAAACGCATCATTCCAGAGGTATTCCGTAGGTAATTCTAAAATTCAGGAAAAACTTAATAGGACCCTATGAAACGTTAATTGGAACGATAAATTGTTCTAGAACGATGCTCTCATTTTAAAATAATTTAAATAGTACAGAAATTGTTGAATTCGGACTTAAGAGGTGTTACAGCTTAAGCGAGAATAAATTCTCTTTTATATGAACTTTTTTAGAAAAGATATATTTTGATTATTTTTTTTAATATACTATTTCCCCAGGAGTATGGAACATCTATTTTGTAATATATATATATATATTAGCTCTAACAATTGTTAAAACAAATGATAAGTAAAAAAAACCGTTCTCATTTGTAGGAATAATTAAGAAAATTGATTAAAACTATTTTTCGTCACAACTTAAAATCTTTAATTTTCACACTTTTTTTTTTTTACATTTTTTAGAAAACCTGATTAGAAACTACTATTATTATTTTTAAAAAACAACACTACAATTGAAAATATTTTATTAGTAGCTCATAAAATATACGATTGGTGCTCAGGTAACACATTAATAAACCAATTTATCTAAAAGGCTTTCCAATTTCCATTTTGTTTAAACATTATGAAACGACCACAAGGCTCAACACGATCCTAGCTCACAAACTTCCTGGAAAAAGTCCCTTCCCCAACTCGTTCCAATCCGGTTTTTAGTCCTGGAACTCCAGTCACAATCTGCTCTCAGGGATAATACTACAAGACTTGTAATCCGCCTTTTAACATCAAAAACCTCCTGCATCTTTGACATTGATGGAGCATTGGATACCCTTCTTTTAACCTTCAAAACCAAAACTTATAAACAGCAAGAAGTAATAAATATTCCCTTTTACATAGCTTTTAGTGTGCATCTGTTCCAGATAAACTTCCTCTGAGCTTTCGGATCCGTATGAGAGTTACATATAAATTAATCTAAATTATTTACAATTTGATAAATTATAATCCACAAAAAACGTTTTAGAGGTTTCTACCGAGAACAAGATCGAAACTGAATTCAGAATCGAATCAAAGAGTCGACTCCACTGAAAGAACCATGCTCTTAAGTGACTCGCACAAAAGAATCGCGACCCACTTAATAGCCGGTCTATTCTCTATTGAGGACAGTTCAAGAAGTGGGGAGGAGGGGGGGAGTTTTCATAGAACAATATTTAGTTTGATTTATTTATTACAATAACTAAAAATTAGGATGAGCTAATAAATATGTGTTGGTGACCTTGGAGAAAAGTTAAAGCAAGAAATGAGGATCTTTTTTATCGTAGAAAATAAATGTTGTTAATATATCCACTTATGAACAATAAAGTTTTATTTGACAAATTAAATTCTAAGCCTTTACTATTTCTGGTCATTGGAAAATTGAATTTTCCTCTGTCAAATAAATGCTAAAGATCGATACTTTAAATAAAAATATTACATATATGCATGAGATGTAGCTATACTGATTTTAAAATAATAACTTTCCTATTGTTAATATATTGACTCTAATAGGAAAATCCTCAAATATCAGCTCAAATCTTTTAGGAGTTTTTCTTTTATATTTGGACAATTGAAGAAAAACCTTGACGATTGAAACAGGTCTTTGCATAACTGTAATATTTTATTTTTACTGTAGGAAGACAGTCCAGGTGGCGGTCACTAAAGATACAAAATAAAAACTATTTAATGGTAACCGGTTACAATTAAATTAAATTTGGTTACCATTAATAGAGGTTTTTGTTAATATTTAGTACCTTTGTTGATCGCTACCTAGAGTATCTTCCTATAATAAAAATAAAATATAACAGATATGCAAAGGCCGGTTTCAGTTGTTGAGGTTCTTTTCTGATTGCCCAAATGTAAAAGAAAAACTTTTAACAGATTTAAGCTGATAATTTAGGAGTTTTCTTCTTCATACGATAAACTATCTTCTCTCAATTTTATTTTTAAACATGAATTATACATTATTACAAATATTTTTTTTATGTATTAATTTATTAAAATTGAATAAAACGTAAGTTTAAAATTAATTTGTGTAATGGTAATTTGTTTTTATTTTTTTAAGTTTTTGGTTGAAAACCCACTGGGTTTGAGGATTTTCCATATAATTTATTAAAAAAAAAAAGTAAAAATAGCTATTGGGAAAATCAATCACAGTATACAGTTGGGAATCGATTCAGGGAGAAAAGAACTTCCCGGTTTGTTTCACCTCCCACCCCTTGGCTGTTTCTTAGGAAATGGTCGATCATCCCACAGCATACATTCATTATCGACCCAACAGTCTACTGAAAAAAATAACACAAATCCGACATTTTCTATCACACTTTCTATAAGGAACCTTGAATTAACATTCTATATAAAACTGAACTCGTTAGGATTTAATTATAACACTTTGCCTATTTTTATTGCCTACAAGAGGCTGATTTCTAGAAATATCATAACCAGACTACAATTTATCTTTGGAGTCTGAACGATTTAAACTGAAACGACTCCAGTAATTAGGTTGGAATAACTATAGTTCACTTGAAAATTCATCTCAATCCTCAAATGGCAACCTAAGATTCAATATTTCTATACCCTGAAGTGCCCTTCAATGTCTAATATACTCCCTCGTTCCTCCAAAATTTTATTACAGCTGGATAGTTTAAAGAGGAGCACGACATGGTTCTAAAAAAGATGATTAAATTGCTTTAAAGACTCATTTTAGATGTTCCCTAAAGCATTCCATATCTCTCACTGGTAAACTAGTATGAGAGGTTTTTAAGTATTTAGAGCAGGTTGGCTTTATTCTATTCTTCAACGACAATACCTATACCCTCAGACCCTTTAATGACCAAAAAAAGAGAAGATTGTTGAGTGTGCGGTCAGAGAATAACACAAATAAGTTTAAAAAAACTTATTTAATAGTGCCAACGTTTCGGCCAGAATTTCTAGCCTTCTTCAGGGCTAAGATCAAAAACCAAGATAACAACAACCAATGGATAACAGAATATATAGAATAATTAAAGTAAATAATTGTACAGAATAAAAATAAAGTAATGAAAAAGTGGAAAATAAAACGTAAATATAAGTAATTAAATATGTAAGTAAAATACATATCTATGGATTATTTATTTATATTTTTATTTCCTTAATTATGTTATTTTACTTACATATTTAATTACCAATATGTAAGTTTTATTTTTCACTTCTTTCATTACTTTATTTTTAATAATGTTTATTCTGTACATTTATTTACTTTAATCTTTCTATATATTCTATTATTCATTGGTTGTTACCTTGTTTTTCTGTTCTTAGCCCTGATGAAGGCTTGAAATTCTGGCCAAAACGTTGGCACGATTAAATAAGTTATTTTAACTTATTTGTATTATATTCTAACCGCACCCCCAACCATCTTTTTTTCATATATATAATTCACGGTCAACTGCTTTCTCATCGTTATAACATTATATTCTTAACCTCTCCACTTCGAGTCATCTCTTTCAATTTTAAATACATGATCTCTAATCTAGCAATTTGTATATCACCTCACATAGAACTGCTCCCTTTAAACAATATCGTATCACTTACACAACCCGTTATAAATGTTTTATCTATTCCTAAAGCTTCTATCTAGCCTCCTTTAAACACCATCTATTCATCACCCCTA